>NC_068364.1:14384362-14679362 GCF_020536995.1 Dreissena polymorpha | reverse complement strand
AACATGGCTGCCAGGGGGCGGGGCATTTTTCCTTATACGGCTATTGTAAAATCTTGTTAACACTCTAGAGGCCACTTTTACTGTCCGATCTTCATGAAACTTGGTCAGAAGATTCATCCCGATAATATCTTGGAAGAGTTAAAAAATGATGCCGGTCAGAAGATTTGTCCCAATAATATCTTGTTATCTCAGGTGAGCCACTATGGGCCTTTTAGGCCCTCTTGTTTATAATTTGTCAAGTGTCTAAATTTATTGTCCCCTAATAGACCTATCTTTATTCAACAATTCACAATTCCTGATACCCTTTGTGTTTGTTTCTGGGTTTCTTTGAAAGGCATTTGAAGCCTATTTTCTGGTGAACCTTGTTACATATTCACCAACCCATTCTCAGACCCATAAAAATCATTTCTTACATTGAAAATGTCCTACCTATGGTGCCTACTTTAATTATAAAATGTCTTAAATAAATAAGTATGTTATAAGAGGTGGTTCATGCCAAGTTAAACTGGATATTAAAGCAATAATTGGATATTTCAACTGAAAAATTCTGTATTTTTTCTTTTAAGTCTAAAATTAGTTTTGTAATTATGGGCAAAGTTTGCATGCTTTATATTCTGACACTCAGTGACATTTAATTATTGATCCATGCTCTGTGAAAAGGGGGTATATTGCTTGTGTGTAAAGTGTGGTCACAGATAAGCCGGTGCAGTTTGCACAGGCTAATCAGGAACGACATTTTCTGCCGAAACTTTTTTTTTTCTAAGAAGAAATTTACTTTGAACAAAAAATATCATATAAGCAGAAAGTGACGTTCCAGATGAGCCTGTGTGGACTGCACAGGCTAATCTTGGACTACATTTTATGCACATGCATTAAACCTCCTTTTCACAGAGTGCGTCTCGTTTTCATTTTATTTTTTAAGGTAATGTTCAAAAGAAGATTCGTAAGCGTGCAATACGCACCATAACTGGTCTGGGCCGGTTTTACCGTAAAACTGACCAGTCTGGAACTGGGGTGATGTACCGGTTTGAACTGGAGAAGGGGCTGTTTGATTTCCACATTGACATGCCACCTGAGGTAAGATATTCTTGATTCTTTGATGTATTTGTGAGTTTAGACATTTGTGTCATTATCTCTGTGAAAGAGATGTTTGTTGCTTGCATGATTGTTGATACAGACTTGGGGAAAATTAATGGGTAGTTTTGTCCACACTATAATTTCACAACAATCGTAGCATTATAACAAGTCTTAGGACATTTTTGAAATTGATCGGAAAGAATAAGTTGAAATAATTTTACAAGATAGTTCATTGTGCAATCTTTTTAAATGATACCTTGTTTTCATAGATTAGGTGCGGTAAACAAGCCATTGCTTGAGATTTCATTATAGATAAGGTGCGGTAATCAAGACATTGCCTGAGCTTTCATTATAGATTAGGTGCTGTAAACAAAAAATTGCTTGTGATTGCATTATGGATTAGGTGCGCTTAACAAAAAATTGCTCGAGATTGCATTAAAGATAAGGTGTGGAAAACAATAAATTGTTGATATTGCAGTTTAGATTAGGTGTGGTAAACAAGGCATTGCTTGAGATTGCATTATAGATTAGGTGTGGTAACCAAGGCATTGCTTGAGATTGCATTATAGATGAGTTACGGTAAACAACTTAAGACATCGCTTGAGATTGCATTATACATGAGTAACCATAAATAAGGCATTGCTTTAGATTGATACTGCATTAAAGATTAGATGTGTTCAACATAACATTGCTTAAAAAAATGGCATTATAGATAAGATGCAGTAAACAAGACATTGCTTGAAATTGCATTATAGATTAGGTGTGGTAAACAAGACATTACTTTAGATTGCATTATAGGTGCTGTAAACAAGACAATGCTTGAGATTGCATTATAGATTAGGTGCTGTAAACAAGACATTTATTGAGATTGCATTATAGATAAGGTGCAGTAAAGAATACATTACTTTAGATTGCATTATAGAATAGGTGCTGTAAACAAGACATTGGTTGAGATTGCATAATAGATAAGTTGCAATAAGCAAGGAATTGCTTGAGATTGCATGATAGATTAGGTGCAGTAAACAAGACATTGCTTGAGATTGCATTATAGATAAGGTAGGGGAAACAAGACAATGCTTGATATTGCACTTTAGATTAGGTGCTGTAAACACAACATTGATTGAGATTGCATTATAAATTAGGTACTGTAAACAAGACATGGCTTGAGAATATATTATAGATTAGGTACTGTAAACAAGACATGGCTTGAGATTTCATTATAGATTAGGTACTGTAAACAAGACATTGCTTGAGATAGCAATATAGATTAGGTGCGGTGAACAAGACAGTGCTTGAGATAGCATTATAGAATGGGTATGGTAAACAAGACATTGCAAGATTGCAATATAGAATAGGTGCAGTACACAAGACATTGCTTGAGATTGCATTATATGTTAGGTATTGTAAACAAGACATTGCTTGATATTGCATTATAGAAAGGTGTGGTCAACAAGACATTGCTTGATATTGCATTATAGAATAGGTACTATAAACAAGACATTGCAAGATTGAAATATAGAATAGGTGAATAGGTGCGGTAAACAAGACATTGCTTGAGATTGCATTATAGATTGGGTATTGTGAACAAGACATTTCTTGAGATTGCATTATAGAATAGGTGCAGTTAACGAGACATTGCTTGAGATTGCATTATAGATTAGGTACTGTAAACAAGACATTGCTTGAGATTGCATTATAGAATAGGTGCGGTTAACAAGACATTGCTTGAGATTGCATTATAGATTAGGTACTGTAAACAAGACATTGCGTGAGATTGCATTATAGAACAGGTGTGGATAAAAATTGCTTGTTTAGTTGAGCTATAAGTTGACTCAAAGGTTTACATCACTTTTTAGCTCATCTATTTTTTGAAAAAAAATTATGAGCTATTGTCATCACCTTGGCGTCGGCGTCTGCGTCGGCGTCGGCGTCCGGTTAAGTTTTGCGTTTAGGTCCACTTTTCTCAGAAAGTATCAATGCTATTGCATTCAAACTTGGTACACTTACTTACTATCATGAGGGGACTGGGCAGGCAAAGTTAGATAACTCTGGCGTGCATTTTGACTGAATTATGTGCCCTTTTTATACTTAGAAAATTGAAAATTTTGGTTAAGTTTTGCGTTTAGGTCCACTTTTTTCAGAAAGTATCAATGCTATTGCATTCAAACTTGGTACACTTACTTACTATCATGAGGGGACTGGGCACGCAAAGTTAGATAACTCTGGCGTGCATTTTGACAGAATTATGTGCCCTTTTTATACTTAGAAAATTGAAAATTTTGGTTAAGTTTTGTGTTAAGGTCCATTTTATTCCTTAAGTATCAAAGCTATTGCTTTCATACTTGCAACACTTACTAACTACCGTAAGGGGACTGTGCAGGCAAAGTTATGTAACTCTGACTGGCATTTGGACGGAATTATGGGCCCTTTATACTTAGAAAATTGAAAGTTTGGTTAAGTTTTGTGTTTTGGTCCACTTTACCCCTAAAGTATCATAGATATTGCTATCATACTTGGAACACTCGCAAACTATCATAAGGGTACAGTAAAAGGACAAGTTGCATAACTCTGGATGTCATTTTTACGGAATTATGGCCCTTTTTTGACTTAGTAACTTTGAATATATGGTTAAATTTTGTGTTTCGATCCACTTTACTTCTTAAGTATCAAGGCTATTGCTTTCAAACTTCAAATACTTTCATGCTATCATGAGGTTACTGTACCTGGCAAGTTGAATTTTACCTTGACCTTTGAATGACCTTGACTCTCAAGGTCAAATTATTAAATTTCTCTAAAATTGCCATAACTTCTTTATTTATGATTAGATTTGATTGATACTTTGACAAAACTACTCTTACCTGACATACCACAATAGACTCCACCCAAACCATCGCCGTGCCCCCCCCCCCCCCCCCAACCCCCCCTCCCCCCCCCCCCCCCCCCTATTTTTTTTTTTTTTTTTTTTTTTTTTTTAAGATCATCTCACAAATGACCACCACACCCTCACACTATACCCCCCCCCCCCACCCCACCCCCTCCCCAATTTTTTTTTAAACGGTTTTAAAAAACAAAACTTTTTATTTTGATTATTTTATGTTTGAATACCGTCCAACCATCGCACCCAAGAATCCCCCCCCCACCCCCCCCTCCCCCCACCCGAATCCCCCCCCCCCCCTATTTTTTTTTTTTTTTTTTTTTTTTAAGATCATCTCACAAATTACCACCACACCCTCACACTATACCCCCCCCACCTCACCCCCCCCCACCTCACCCCCCCCCCCATTTTTTTTTTATGAAACGGTTAAAAAACACAAATATTTATTTTTATTATTTTATGTTTGAAATACCGTCCAACCATCGCACCCAAGAATCCCCCCCCACCCCCCCCCACCCTCCCCCCCCACCCCCGATTTTTTTTTTTCATTTTTTTTTCGCATTTTTGGAAGAAATGTAATAAATGTCCACACCCCCACACAATGCACCGCTCTTCACTCCACCCCTCCCTCCTTTGTGATTGAAAATAAGAGTCCCTTCACCTTTAAAAGAAAATAGATGAGCGGTCTGCACCCGCAACGCGGTGCTCTTGTTTAAATAATATTGCAATCACAATTTTTTCATAATAACTAAAGTATTGTGATGAAAGTTCATACATCTAGCATAGAGCAAGACCTAGCCTAGGATTGCTAATGTTAAGGTGGGTCAAGGTCATTGTTGAAAACAATATTAATAAGTAGTATTGTAGGGACTTTTCGTTTTTATGTCCCCCACCACTATAGTGGGGGACATATTGTTTTTGCCCTGTCTGTTGGTTGGTTGGTTGTTTTAAGTGTTTGTTTCCTCCAACTTTTACATTTTACCATAACTTTTGAAATATTGAAGATAGCAACTTAATATTTGGCATGCATGTGTATCTCATGGAGCTGCACATTTTGAGTGGTTAAAGGTCAAGGTCATTCTTCAAGGTCAAAGGTCAAATATAAAGCTTCAAAGCGGCACAGAAGGGGACATAGTGTTTCTGACAAATACATATCTTGTTTATAGAAAAATTTGCTTTGTGGAATTTCCAAGTTTGTTTTAAATATTATTTTATTAGCTCGGCGTTTTCGGATAAACACAGAGGTATTGTCATAGCCAGCTCGCCGTCCGCGTCGTGCTAAAACCTTAACATTTACTCTAAAATCAAAGTGCTTCCTCCTACAACTTTGAAACTTCATATGTAGATGCACCTTGATGAGTTCTAAACGCCACAACCATTTTGGGGAAAACTAGGTCAAGGTCACTGTGACCTCTAAAAAAAATAAAATCTGACAAGCTTTCATTTATTCAAAACTGCAATTGTAGCCGAGCGTGGCACCCGTTATGCGGTGCACTTGTTCGTTTTAGCTGTGCTCTGGGCAAATTTAACTTAATGCAATTGCGTAAAGTGCTGTTCAAGATTAGTCTGTGCAGTAGTCTCTTATTAACAAAAATCCAGTCTATGCGGAAAGTTACGTCCCTGATTAGACTTTGTGGACTGCAAATGCTAATCAGGGACAGCACTTTACCTAACATATTAAGCCCTGTTTTTCCTAAAACGCAGCTCATTTGTCTACAATTTTTAGTTTTCTTCTTGTTCCAATGCAGACACTTTTATTCATTTGTGTACAATTCTAATTGTTCTACTCATCCCACTGCAGACACTGGATGCCCTGTTTGAGATCCTTGATGAGGATGAGAAGGGGGAGCTCGACTACAGCATGTACATGTGGGCAGTCATCGGCAACATGGTAGAGGCACGCAAGTCACTTGTCAGAAAGGTGCATACCAGCTTTTGTTGTTTGTTTGTATAAGTTGCCTTTTTAGCTATCCTGAGCACAAAGTGGTTGCCAGGGTGCAGGACTGTTTTCTTATATGCCTATTGTGAAACCTGGTGATCACTCAAGAAGCCATTTTAATAGTGTATTCTTCATGTAACTTGGTTAGAACATTTGTTCTTTTTATAGCTCGGTAATTTCAAAAATGGTTGTGGTTTATGGAAAAAAAGGCCACCAGGAATTAGGGATGTTTGCCTTATAAGTCTGTACTGAAACCTGGTGAACACTATGGAAGACTCATTTGTAGTCCAATCTCAATGAAACTTGGTCAGAACATTGAACCTTGTTTAGCTTGGCAGAGTTTGAAAATAGTTCCGGTCTGTAGAAAAACATGGCTGCCACGTGGCGGGGCAGTTTTCCTCATATTGTTGTATGGAAACTTAATAATGCTCACTGGACCTTATTTATTAGTCCCCTACTGGTGAAACCGGAGGGAACTTATGGTTTGCGCTGTGTGTGTCTGTCAGTCAGTCTGTCACACTTTTTTGGATCCTGCGTTAACTTTAAAAGTATTTCATATTTTTTCATAAAAATTGAAACATGGACAGATGGCAACATTGAGATTATTCACGTCATTTCATTTTGTTCCTACGTCAAGAATTCTGGTTGCTATGGCAACAAATAGACTAGAAATATTGCTGAAAATTGGTGGAGTTTCACCGGTAGGGGACTTTTATTGCTTGGCAATAGTCTTGTTGTACATGAAACTTGATCAGAGCATTTGTCACAACTAAATATTTTGTTTAGTTTAAACATGGGTCATTTAAGGTAAAAGACTAAATCACTAGGTCAAATTTAGCGAAAAGCCTATTAACACTCTTGAAGTAACATTTTTTTGTCCAATCTTCCTGAAGCTTGTTCAAAACATATGTTCTAATGATATCTAAGCCAAGATCAAAAATAAAATGTGCTTAGAAATCAAATATATTTATGTTTCCTTATTGCACAGGCTAATCTGTGCGGACACTTTACACACATTATTAAATAAGTATCTAAGTGGGAAAGGGTTAAATACGTATCTAAGTGGAAAGGGTTAAATACATATCTAAGTGGGAAAGGGTAAAATGTGTATCTAAGTGGGAAAGGGTAAAAAATGTATCTAAGTGGGAAAGGGTTAAATACATATCTAAGTGGGAAAAGGTGAAAAATGTATCCCAGTGGGAAAGGGTAAAATATGTATCTAAGTGGGAAAAGGTTAAATACGTATCTAAGTGGGAAAGGGTTAAATATGCATCTAAGTGGGAAAAGGTTAAATACGTATCTAAGTGGGAAAGGGTTAAAAACGTATCTAAGTGGGAAAGGGTTAAATATGTATCTAAGTGGGAAAGGGTAAAATATGTATCTAAGTGGGAAAAGGTTAAATACGTATGTAAGTGGGAGAGGGTTAAATACGTATCTAAGTGGGAAGGGGTTAAACACGTATCTAAGTGGGGAAAAGTAAAATACGTATCTAAGTGGGAAAAGGTTAAATACGTATGTAAGTGGGAGAGGGTTAAATACGTATCTAAGTGGGAAGGGGTTAAACACGTATCTAAGTGGGAAAAAGTTAAATACATATCTAAGTGGGAAATGGTTAAATACATATCTAAGTGGGAAAGGGTTAAATACGTATCTAAGTGGAAAATGATTAAAAACGTCTCTAAGTGGGAAAGGGTTAAGCCCCGTTTTCCCATAGCGAGGCTCATTAAGTTTCTTCATCTCAATACAATGTCTTTTTAATGAGTATGAATCTTTGTATGCAGTCTTGTTGACAATGATTTGTTTGCAGGCATTCCGTAAAATCGATGCTGGCAAGAAGGGCTACATTACACTTAGTGACATCCAGAAGTTTTTCAACACCACTGGCAGGCCTGGAAAGGGTATGGTACAGTTGTTCGATGCATTTTTATTAATCTGTCAAATATATGTGAGCCATGCTCTGTAAAAAAGGGGTTTAATGCATGTGTGTCAAGATTAGCGTGTGTAGTCTGCACAGGCTAATCAGGGACGACACTTTATGCCTAAACTGGATTGTTGCTAAGAAGAGACTTTCTTGAAACGAAAAATACCATAAAAGCGGAAAGTGTTGTCCCTGATTAGCCTGTGCGGACTCCACAGTCTAATTGGTGACAACACTTTACGCACATAGATAAAGCCATGTTTTTATGCCCGCGGTAGGGTGGCATATAGTATTTGAACTTTTTATCCTAATGAAGATAGCAACTTGATATTTTGCATGCATGTGTATCTCATTGAGCTGCACATTTTGAGTGGTGAAAGGTCAAGGTCATCCTTCAAGGTCAAAAAAACAAATCTAATGGAAGTAACAAGCTTTAAAGGGAGATAATTTCTATTTTTCATTTGGCAGGTACAGATCTTTTTTTTGAAGAGAAGTAATATTTTATATAGGGATATAATAAAAAAATTATAATCAATCAAAACGGCGCAGTAAGGGGCATTGTGTTTCTGACAAACACATCTCTTGTTCCAATATGTATGTTTACTTCATAAACAACTTACGATGCACATTTTAATACATTAAAAAATAGATCAGGGACTACACGGGGTAATCTGGGATGACACTTTACGCAAATGAATTAAACAAGGCTCGTATATCATTCTACGGTTTCAGACGGTGGAGAGACGAGCCCCCTGCTAGGTTTCCTGGACGCTGTGCTGCCAGACAAGCGTCAGGAGGAGGTAACCTACGTGGAGTTTGAGGAGTATTACGAGGGACTTAGCCTTGGTGTGGAGAGTGATGAAGACTTCTATGCAATCCTACGCAACACATGGACCATATAGACAATAGCGCATTGAAAACTTGGTCTATATAGCAACGGGAGAGGATTAAGGCAGACATTGGGAGGGGGAGCATTGTGTCAACCTGAGGGGTGGGAGAGGGGCCCTTGACAATATAGACAGGGGGAGCCAGGGGGAGAAATGGACCGTATAGCCAGAAGGAGCATTGATGATAGCTGAATTGTCACACATAGGAAGGGTGGCTGGGGCATTTATCATGGCCAATCACAAATCTAAACGGGAAAGTATTTACTGTCTGGGTTTGGAGTAATATTTCTTGAAAAATGGGGTGATGGTGGTTGTGTCCATCTGTCTGGAATTTGTGTTCCCTCTATAACCTTTACATCCCAGACAGGACTTTAGTTTCGCTAAGGATTCACTTTAGTAGAACTTAAGATTAGTATTCCATATAACCAGACAACTTGTCAAACACAAGTTGCTTAACCCTTAAGCAATTTTATTTGTATTTTGACACATTTGTAGGTCTTTTGAAATTTACATTTAATTAAATACCTTTCTTACTAAATTCAAGTTTTAAAGGCTTCATTTCCAAGCTTTAGTTACTGATGAGCGGCAAACAGCATAAAACCTGTTTGCACATAGCCATTTTTACTTTGCTTTTGAGTGATTTGTAAAGTTCATGAAATGCAGAATCTGGGCTGTGATGTTTAAATGGCTTAGAGGTTGTGACCAAAAAAAAAAATTATGATTCCCCGGAACCAAATGGTGTTCAGTGTGCAAAAATTATGATCTCTCCTGATAGGTCAAGGTGAACATTCATGAATAAGTTTGTTAATAACTTAAAGGGACCTTTTCACAGATTATGGCATGTATTGAAGTTTGTCATTAAATGCTTTGTATTAATAAATGTAAACATTGGATCTAAAAAGCTCCAGTAAAAAGTAAGAATAAAATTAAAGAAAGAAAAAAAACTCAATTGGGCTCGAACCACTGACCCCTGGAGTAAAAGTCTTACGCTTAAAGCACTCAGCCATCCGTACTCGTAAAATGCGCAATGTATTTTATGCTTTATATAAGCAATCCTCATAGTGTCACAAAATATAACGACAACAACAGAACTCTACAAATAATTCACTTTATCACTTTGCAGCGCTTTATAATTTTCAGGTTTTTAAATCATCAAAAGATGCCTTTAAGGGATATTTTTGAACAAGGTAAATGTTCAGTATTACTGTTTCCTCACAAATATCATAAGTTCAGCGAATTGCGATCTAAAAATTTGTTTTTAATTTTGTCAATTTAATGTCTGTGATGGTTTTAGTATTACTGCATGTTATTAATCCTCTCATTACCCGATACATAATGATGTGTCCTACATGTATACAACTCTAAATGCTCTTTGGTCAAAGGTCAATGTCTCATTTTGTGTTCAAAGGTTCAAACATTATCTCAAATTTCTGAACACCTTGTAGAAGTTTTATTATTTTGTATACTCAATTCCCTTGATGACAATAGGATCATAGGATGTTTCATGTTAACCCTTTGCATGCTGGGAAATTTGTCGTCTGCTAAAATGTCGTCTGCAGAATTTCTAAAATTAGCATTTTCTTCAATTTTTTTCAAAGAATACTATCAGAATAGCAAACAGTTTGGATCCTGATGAGACGCCACGTTCTGTGGCGTCTCATCTGGATCCAAACTGTTTGCAAAGGCCTTTAAAATTCAGCTCCAGCGCTTTAAGGGTTAAATTCTTATGGTCATTGGTCAAAGGTCCTGAAATTGCATGTCTGCTTTTTACCTTTAAGCTTCTTATATAGTTTTTATTGTAAATTGATGTAGTGCACACATAATAAAGCAAGCATGTTGTGGGGGAATATGTCACTGTGTTATTGTAGACAAAGCTAGATCTCAGTTGATTTGGGTTTTATCATATTGTTTAGCTAAATATTCTTGCATATTGCCCATGTTGTTTTTAATAGCTTTGTGCTTATTTTGTTAATATTTTTACTAATCGATTTTTTTACAATAATTGTGTACATGTTTGATAATGGAATTTATTTATTAAACTGGCTAGCCAAATAAGAATGCGTAAGTTTACATAAAATAATACTGTCATTTTGTGTTCAATGTTTGTTAATATCATCAGATGCGTTGTTGTTTTCATGTATTCTATAAAGAACAATTACAGTGAAATACATATTTTGAGTCTGTAAAGAACACACTAAAGTAAATGTAAATTTATAATATTTGTTGATACATTTACAATTATGTTGTAAATACAAGACTCTGTGTGAATGTATGAATATATGCTGTCTTATTCCATATGTATGTATATAATTGTATATTTGGTTTTATATTGTATATTGTTGGTCTTAAAGCTATATGTATATTGTTAGTCTTAAAGCTATATGTATATTGTTAGTCTTAAAGCTATATGTATATTGTTGGTCTTAATGCTATATGTATATTGTTGGTCTTAAAGCTATATGTATATTGTTGGTCTTAAAGCTATATGTATATTGTTGGTCTTAAAGCTATATGTATATTGTTCAATATGTGGCTGTGATAAAAAAAGACAAATACAATATTTCATTACAAAAATGTATTTGTTCTTTATATAGAAATATATGGATAAATATATATTTAAAAAAGAATCAAGCAATATATTTCACAAGATACACAATAGAAGAGTATCATTCACAAAATAAATGAATGTATCCATTAGTGTCTACAAGCAATTTGTCATGGCTGACAATACAGTTATTGTCTTTTCAATATTTCACCGTAACAACATCTGAGCAAAAACAAAACGGCACTGTTAAAACAATGGTTGCTATGAGTATCAACATTTTATAAAATACAACAGTTCATTGATATAGTTCTGTGACACAAGGTGTGCAGTAACTGTTGCAGATCAGTATCAACTTGTCTGTGAAAACGATTTTAGCCGCACCGTTGGACAGCTGGCTTTGTTCATGAGTGTGCAAATAACACTTTCCGCTTTTATGCATTTTTTTGTGTACAGAAGTTTTTTTTGCTGACAAAAAACTCCAGTCTAGATGGAAAATGTTGTCCCTGATTAGTCTGTCAAGATTAAAAACTCGAGTCTAGATGGAAAATGTTGTCCCTGATTAGTCTGTCATCCAGTCTAGATGGAAAATGTTGTCCCTGATTAGTCTGTCATCCAGTCTAGATGGAAAATGTTGTCCCTGATTAGTCTGTCATCCAGTCTAGATGGAAAATGTTGTCCCTGATTAGTCTGTCAAGATTAAAAACTCGAGTCTAGATGGAAAATGTTGTCCCTGATTAGTCTGTCATCCAGTCTAGATGGAAAATGTTGTCCCTGATTAGTCTGTCATCCAGTCTAGATGGAAAATGTTGTCCCTGATTAGTCTGTCATCCAGTCTAGATGGAAAATGTTGTCCCTGATTAGTCTGTCAAGATTACACAGGCTACTCTGGGATGCATTAAGCCCTGTTTTCCCACCAAGTGACTGGGTTATACCATTGAAGATATATGTCTGTTATTATTCAAAGATTTGCAGATGAGTTGAATAAAATAAATATCTGTTTTGAGTTGTAAGCAGAATCAAGGTTTACTAGCATCCAAGAAATAGCTGCAGTGCTTATAGCTTGACAAACAACACCGTGTTGTCATGTGAACCTGAAGACAATATTGTAAATACCCAGTTTGTATCACAGTCAGTTTATATAAATATATATATCATATAAATGTCTTAATCATGCATCATTCTTGAACTCAATTATATATGAGTAGTGCTTTGAGAAAAGATGGTTTTATGCATGTGCGTAAAGTGTTGTTCCAAATTAGCCTGTGCAGTCTGCACAGGCTACTCAGGGATGACACTTTCCACAGTATCTTCTTAGTAAAAATCCAATTTTAGCGGAAAGTGTCGTTCCTGATTAGCCTGTGCACATGCCAATCTGGGACGACACTTTTCTCTCTGCACTTTACGCACATACATTAAACCCCCTTTCCACAGAGTGCAGCCCATAAATAAAATATCTATTTATATTAAAGTCAAAATGTGTGTCAATATGTACCGGTATATACATTCACTAGTCATACCCTTATAGTACAACATCAAAAGACATCAAGAACTATTTGCCTCCCTTCGGATGTATACAAATTGTATGCAACAATGCAATAATTTAACATGAATTTGTTTAAAAGTTAAAAACTAAGACTTTTTACTGGTTAAGATTATTAAGATCCCACTTACTTGGACAAATAAAACACATGCACAGGATGTTTCATAAAATCTTGTCAATATATTGCATCACAACATTGCCAGTTTGACCATTGCATGAACCCATCGAAAACAAATGTAAATTGTGAAATATTGCAAAATTAAAATAATTGCAGTGACAAATACAAATATTTTTTAATAAATTACATTAAATTAGCATAATACAATATTCCATAGAAAAAATAACACTAAATAAACAAGTTGCATGTATAACCAGTTGACACTCAAATACAAAATGCCCAGTGAGAGAAAGGGCACACCAAATTTAAATCACAGCTTTTCAATTTAAAATATTTAGAGATTTAAGGTCACAAGACATTTTCAAAAGCAAACATTTGTCATAGCATCAAAATTTAATTTCAAAATAAAGATTTTTTGTAACTAACACTACTGTTAGTAACCATTTCTGTACAATTTTTATACAATTCTTAGAGCCACCCACTTTTGGGGGGGTTAAGAGGTACAAATGGACAGAAGAGTTCACTGGAAACCACTGTTGAGGGTGTCGGCCTCCTATGTAGGGTTAGGAGGTACAACCTTCTCATCCTTACTCCCCTCTGCCACAGCTGGGTCCACAACTTTCTTAGGCGCTGGGTTTTTGATCTTCACGACTTTTCTCGGATCGGGATCGCCGATTGGTCTGAAACAATGAATACATTTGATCGGGATCGCAGATTGGTCTGAAACAATGAATACATTTGATCGGGATCGCAGATTGGTCTGAAACAATGAATACATTTGAGCCTCATTATGAAGTATACGCATAAAGTGTCCTCCTATATTAGCATGTGCAGTCAACACAGGTTTGTAAGGGAAAAAACTTTTCACTTTTATTATATTTTTTGTTTAAATTAAGTATTTTCTTAGAGAAAATCTAGTTAAGGACACTTACCGAGCACATGCATTAAACCCCATTTGTCCTGAGCAAGTCTCAATTGAAAACTTGCTTTGTTCTTTTCAACTCAATATGGTAGATATGGATGAAATCAAACAAATGTTAAATTATAAACATATAATACTAATGATTAAACTATCAGACTTGCGATGATTGGATTGAGCAAACAACTTAATAACCATATGAAATAATCATATGACAAAAATCACAAGTGACAGTTGTGTAAAGTATGGTGTCGTTTATGATCTAGAGGTCTTGAGCTTGAAACCTTACCATGAAGCTTCCAATTTAACCCTTTACCACTTAGATACGCATTTTGATGCATTTGTAGTCCCTTAGAAAGAGTATTTTAATTAAAGACCTATCTTACTAGATTCAGTTTAAAAGGCTTCATGTCCAACCATAAGATACTGATGAGCAGAAAATAGCATCAAACCTGAACCTGAGTTACTTGCAGGGCGGTTCTGGTTTAACCCTTTGCATGCTAGGAAATTTGTCGTCTGCTAAAATGTTGTCTGCTGAATTTTTAAAATCAGCATTTTCTTCCTTTTTTTCAAAGAATACTATCAGAATAGCAAACAGTTTGGATCCTGATGAGACGTTACGTTCTGTGGCATCTCATCTGGATCCAAACTGTTTGCAAAGGCCTTCAAAATTTGGTTCCAGCACTGAAAGGGTTAATGATGTTTGCACATAGCCATTTTCACTTTGCCTCTGAGTGGGAAAAGGTTAACTTTCTCTCAAGCATAGCATTTATGTTCTAGAAAAGAAATGCCAAGGTGTATTCACAAAAAAATGGTTTGAATCCAACGGACCTAAACTATATAGTTTTAAAATACTGGTCATAGCAAATCATTGAGTTTTATACTCAAGATTTCAAATTGACTTTCATGGTAAGTGTAGTGTTTCATCTACAGAATACACTAGTTAGCACCATTAAAGGAACTCCATTTAAGGAACAAACACCATTGAAGGTTATACTGGTTTTATTTACATCCGTACTCGTCCAGCATACAAAACAGTCTGTCTCTGAACATGCTATCAAAGAGGCATTCATGCCGTAGGCGTGTCCTGCAAGTAGGCGTTGCCAGTGCAAGCTATACCACAATCCCTCCTTTTTTTCAAACCAAATAATGCATGATCAACAAATACATACTCTAAACATAAACCCATACGTTCACAAACAATTCATGATAACAAATTACACCATGCATTTATGAAACAATCTAAACTAAATTTAATCAAAACAAAAACATCACAAATGAAAACATTTTATCAATGAAAATAAAATAGCACGCCGCTTGTACTAGCAATGTTCTCACACAATTCCCTTTTATCGTTAACATGAAAGTAATGAGCGACCACACTGGCTGTTAATCAATTTCCGTTTATAAGCCATTTTACACTCGGAGCATGATACACATGTCAGTTTAATAGAAATTTACTAGCATCCGCGGGATAAGCGCCACGTGTGTTGTCTCGAATGAACACCAGTAAATTACATGCCTATTTAGCGGTGCATTTACACCAGTTTGAAATCATTAAATTTCTCGGGCATTTTCCGAACCCTTATCGGTCTGTCTTTACCCGCAGATGATACATTATTTTGACAATGTTCACTTTTAGAATTGTTTACATTTGAGTCTGTCTGAGGATTTTGTTCATTCATTTTTTTCATATGCGTTACATTTCGCCGATACTCGGTACCATCATCGGCACGTACAACCACGCTATTCCCGTTCTTATCTATAACCGTGTACTTATCGGAACTGAACGGAGTGTCGAGTTTATTGTTTCTATTTTGCTTCAAAAGAACCTTGTCGCCTGGTACAATTTCGCTCTCTTTTGCATTTCGTTTCGCGTCGGAGTATACTTTCCCTTTCCCCTTTTTCTCGGAATCACGATCACGTATTTCGCTATCTTCCCGCCTATACGTATTAATTTCAGGAACACATGTTCTTATCTTACGACCGAACAGCATCTCAGCAGGTGACATACCCGTTACTGAATGGGGTGTGCTTCGATACATTATCAGGTAATCATCGAGGTCTAATCGCCAATTACGATTTTGACTTTGAGATATGCGTAATCGCTTTAGTATTGAACGGTTCTGACGTTCAACCTCCCCATTTGCTTGCGGCCACAAGGGAGTATTTCGCCTGTGTTCGATTCCTTGAGACTGCAAATAATTTTCGAAATACTCGCAAACAAAACTACTAGCATTGTCTGTACGTAGAGATAATGGCAAGCCATGCGTCAAAAACCATTTCCTTAATATTGACACTAGTTTTTCGCTAGTTATTACTTTGGTGACCTCAAGCTCTACATACCTACTGTAATAGTCGACACAAACAAAAATGTAATCACCCGATGGTAACGGAACTAATACGTCCGCGGCTAAATCTTGCCATGGGGCACTTGGTAGCTCGGTTCTCGTCATCGGTTCGGGATTTGTTGACTGGCTTACCAACTGACAGCCATAACACGTTTTACAGTAATGTTCAATTTCCTTATCAATACCCGGCCACCAAACTTTGGTCCTCAAGTTGCTTTTCATCAACACGATTCCCGGATGACCTATGTGACCTAAGTCTAATACGCGTTTGCGTAATTCACGCGGGACAACGATTCGCGTACCCCTAAGTACTAAGTAACCAATTACACACAGTTCATCTTTGATATGTATAAACTGAGTTTGCTCGTGTTTATCCCACGTCCCGTTCGTCACGCTTTCGCGTAATCTGCTTATCTCATCATCACAAAATGATACCTCTTCTATTTCTCGAGTGGTCATAGCACTGGGTGTTGCTTCGCGCGCAACAAATTTAATGTATTCGTGGTCATCTACACTATCTATTGTCCTAGAACTGTGCTTGAGCGGAAGTCGCGACAGTGCGTCTGCAATATTGTCTCGACCGTTCACATGTTTAACCGTAAATCGGTACGGTTGCAGCCTAAGAACCCATCGCTCAAGTCTAGCGCACGGTTTTGACCTTGGTCCGTAAATGTATTCAAGTGGCTTGTGGTCAGTAAGAAGCTCGAACTCGATACCATAAAGCCATGGATGAAAACGCTCTAATGCCCACACTACGCTTAAACCCTCTTTTTCAGTTTGTGAGTATCTCCTCTCAACATCAGTTAAGCTTCTACTGGCATAACTTATTACGCGGTTTTCGCCATTTTGAACCTGCACGAGCACAGCACCTAGTCCTACTGGACTCGCATCGACTATGACCTTTGTCGGCGCGGTTTTATCGTAATACCCCAATGTTTCGGCACATGCTAGCCTTCTTTTTAATTCTTTGAACGCGTCCTGTTGAGACCGACCCCATTTAAACACCGTTTTCTTTCTTAACAGATCATTTAACGGCGCGGACATCGTAGACAAATTCGGTATGAATCTTGCGCAAAAATTCACTAAACCGAGGAAACTTCGAACCTCGCTCGCGTTTCGCGGCTCAGGCGCGTTTACTACAGCATCGACCTTGACCTGCGTTGCCCCTATCCCTCTCTCAGACAGCTCATGACCCATAAACACTAACTTATTCATGTAAAATTGACATTTTTCCTTGTTAAGTGTAAAACCTTTGTCTCTCAATACACGTAGCACATTATTTAAACATTTATCATGTTGTTCTTTCGTTGCAGTATGGACAATAATGTCATCGGCAATGCTGTTAACACCCTCACAGCCTTGCAATGTTTGTTGCAAAATCATCTGGTACATTTCTGGAGCACATGTTATTCCAAACATTAAACATTTATACCTGTATAGCCCACTGTGTGTTGTAAACGTTGTGATTTCTCGCGATTCTGGGGACAGTTCAATTTGATGATACGCGTTTTTAATGTCCAGTTTGCTGAAATACTTGCTGTTATTCATTTCCTGCAACACTTCGTCCACTGTTGGTATCGGATACCTAGTCCTTTGTATGGCTCTGTTTGCCTGTCTCATGTCAACGCAAAGTCGAATGTCGCCATCATTCTTTGGTATTATGACGACAGGTGACACCCACTTCGACGGTCCACTTACGGGTTCAATGACATCTGAGTCGAGTAATTCTTTGATTTTAGCTTCCAACTTCTCTCGTAACTGATATGGCACGCGTCTGGTCGGTTGCACTACAGGTGTTACAGCCTGGTCAATGGGCACTTCAAGTTGATAACCTTTCAGTTTTCCAAATCCCGTAAATAATTCGTTGTAATTATTAACAACATCCGATATTCCCGGGGTTTCCATTTGACGCACTATTTTAAGTACGCCAAGTCGCATAGCTGTATCATAGCTTAATAAGGACTGTCCAGATCCCTCAATGACAACAAATTCTGCATCATCTACCGCTACACCCTTGTAAACAATCGTTGTCCAAAATACACCAGCAGTCTTCAGTGGTTCCTTAGATCCATAGGCATACAGTTCTGTTTTCCTTGGCTCGTCCCTGCATTTTATGTCATTTCGTTTCAAGAACTCCCACGTTTTCCTATCCACAATGTTGCAGCTTGAACCGGAATCAATGATCGCCTTTATTTGTACACCACCAATTTCGACCATTATCGATGTTGCTGTCGGGTACTTATTTTGTACAGTAAACGTGAACTGTCTGTCATCAGTTGTGTCCACAACTTGACGCACAGTAGGCGGTTTCTTTTTCGACTTTTCACCCGATCGGCATTTAATCGCAAAATGTCCTATCTTGCCACACTTATTGCAGTGCTTTCCACGCGCTGGACACGTGCTGTCTTTTGCAATGTGACCCCGTTTCCCACATTTAAAACATTGAACGTCATTTTGAATACGATTTTTCCGTGCAAACGTACCTTTTGTTGTTCGGCTTGTTGTTGTGTTTACCGCCTGTGGGCTTTGCTCAATGCATTTTGCCTGATGTTCAGCATTTTCTAATGTTCTCGCAATGGAACGCAATTCTGTCAGGGTTAAATCCCGTCCTTTTTGCAGAAGTTTCCGTCTTAATTCACTTGAAATGCACTTCTCAATCACCTGATCTCTAATTTGCTCATCTGTGTTCTCAAATTCACACGTCTCTGCTTTCTGTCGCAACCGTGTGATATATTGATCTACGGATTCTGTCGGCGACTGATCTAACTTCCGGAACATATGTCTTTCGTAAGGAACATTCGATTGTGGCGCGAAATGCTTGCTTAGCGCATCGACGGCTCTAGCATAAACGTTTGCTCCCTCTCCTTCCGGCAAAGTATAGAATACATCCTGCACTTCCATGCCAGCCATGTGAAGCAACAATGCATGTTTACGGTCATTGTCTTTAATTCCTTTCCCGACAACATACAGTTCAAACGCTCGAAACCAACGTTTCCACTTTGCCGCTAATCCCGACGGTTCACCATGCACATCGAATCGGGGCAAATAGTCGTTTTCTTTTTCCATCATTTAAGACAATGTAATTGAACGTTTAATATCCTCGTCGCCAATTGTAGTGTTTCATCTACAGAATACACTAGTTAGCACCATTAAAGGAACTCCATTTAAGGAACAAACACCATTGAAGGTTATACTGGTTTTATTTACATCCGTACTCGTCCAGCATACAAAACAGTCTGTCTCTGAACATGCTATCAAAGAGGCATTCATGCCGTAGGCGTGTCCTGCAAGTAGGCGTTGCCAGTGCAAGCTATACCACAGTAAGAATTCAGAGTTGTTACAAAATGATGCACAACCTGTAGTGATTTATTTAAAATGAATATTTAACTGCACATTCTGAAACTTATGTATATGCACATGATAATCAATGAATACGTACAATATTCTGTAATTTTAATGGACCTGAATCCAACAACCTCACTCTTAGGCTTAAGATTATTTAAGAGACATCAACTGCGGAGACATTTTCTGGCAAAATTATTGCACAGTTTGAAGTCTCAATACAGTTACATTTCCTTCAAAAATCAGTTTTCATATAAACTTTTACAATAGGCTTTGGAGAAGATGTTCATTATCTCGAGTCCACGAAATGGATGGTGAACAACATTCAAAGTTCAATATTAACACATCAAAGTGACTGTATGGTTGCCAATAGTTACCAAAGGCCAATATATCAAAGTCATACACGTATGAACCATTCTACCCACTATGAAACAACAATATATTCGTTTCCATGCAATAAATTGTATAACAATGTACCAAGTATATACCGGTACATAAGCTAATTTAAGAAATTAACATGCAGGTATGTTCTCTATTTTGAAGCAAGGCTAATTAACATTTCTATATTTTGTTGCTACATGGCTTGTAATAAAAACAACATGTATCATTATGCTTAATCTACCTTGGAAACAAATTCTGACCAATTCCAAAACAAAAACATATACACTCAGTAATTTCTAAAAACATTTCCTATACAACTCTTCATATGTAGACGAAAGAATGATTTATATTAACATACTTGAAAACTCTGCAATAAGAAAAACTGTGATGGGGAAAACAAACCATTTACTAAAAGAAGGTTGCTCATTACAGGAATCATCAAAAACACACACTTTAGTACAACATTATGAACAATTGTCTCAAATGTTACATACGCAGGTTAAAGTGAAAGCAAATACACTGTCATGCAATCATGTCACAGCAGCGTAAATCCAGGTATTTTAAGTACATTTTCAAATTGATTTCTGTAAGTTTTAACATGAAACTTGTAACTTCAATATCCTGATACATGTAGATGTCCCTACTTAGAATGTGCATATGCACATGTTTAGCTGGAATGACACTTTTAGCTCATGCAATTTTTCAAGAGAAAGACTCGTATTGTTTGTGCTTTTATCCAGCATCTAATAATGCCAGAAATATAGGATACTATTCTAGCTGGCCCTTAATTTCATATTTAAGGCACACATTCACATTAAATTGTTGATGTGAAACCTGGTGGCTTCTTTTTACATCATGGTAAAATATTAAATATTGCAGCAAATTAACTTGTTAATGACATTTCAATACGAAAAGTACCACATAATATCTGGAGACTAATTTGACAAATTAAAAGAATTATCATTAGTTTTTGAGAAACTTTAATTGAGCTTTGAAAACATTGGCCCACTTCCACATTTCTATAAGTATATTGGATAAAATAGTTGCATGTTCCAACCTCAAAACAGGTAAAATGGAAGGTTTCAGGAATAAATATGGCAAAAATACCTGGAGTAAACATTGCTAACATATCCATAGTTTACATAAAAAGTGAGTTTTATTTTGGGTTTTCTTGTCAAAATACCTTCATACGATCTCGGCGCAATTTGGGCCTGTGAGGGCTAATGAAACAAAAGTGTACAAGTAAGGCAAACGTTGTAGCTGCATAATGGGAAAACTTGGCTTCCTGTGTGATGTGTCATATTAGACTAGCCACAGACTACTCAGGGAAGACTCATGTGTGAAGTGTCATATTAGACTAGCCACAGACTACTCAGGGAAGACTCATGTGTGATGTGTCATATTAGCCACAGACTACTCAGGGAAGACACTTTCCGCCTAAACTGGATTTTTGTTCAGAAGACACTTCCTTTAAATTAAAAATAACATGGAAGCCAGTGCAGACAGGCTAATCTAGGGTGACAATTTACGCACATGCATTAAGCCAAGTTTTCCAAGAACTAGTCGTTGAATTTAAGAGTTATCTGTTTAAATAGCTGCAAACATGAGTAAGCACTGAATGATGTATTATTGATGGCTCAAATAAAATTATTTAAACACTAAAACTTTGAAATAAGCACATTATATTACTGTCTAATTATTATTGTTAAATATATATCTCACTATTTGGATACTTTTTAGTTACAATTATGAAAACAAGAGCACCGTATAGCGGGTGCCAACTCTCGGCTGTGGGTGCAGTTTGGAATAAATGAAAGCTTGTCACAGGAAAAGGAAGATTTTAGAGCCTATGTTTAAGTTTTATATAAGAGGTCACAGTGACCTTTACTCTGACCTAGTGATCTAAAAATGAGTGCGGCGAGTAGAACTGATCAAGGTGCATCTACATATGAAGTTTCAAAGTTGTAGGTGGAAGCACTTTGATTTTAAAGCATGTTAAAGTTTTATATAAGAGGTCAAAGTGACCTTGGCCTTTGACTTAGTGACCAAAAAATGAGTGTGGCATGAAGAACTCATCAAGGTGCATCTACATATGAAGTTTCTAAGTTGTAGGTGGAAGCACTTTGATTTTAGAGCCAATGTTAAGGTTTTAGCATGACGCGGACGGCGGACGAGCTGGCTATGACAATACCTCTCCGAAAACAGCCGAGCTAATAACACATGTTTATGTGTCTGTATCATTTAATACTTGCCTATGGGAGTCCAAGGTAATTATCTGGCCATCATGTTTACAGAACATAATACAAATAACAGCCAACAAACATTTATTCAAAAGCTTAAAATAAATAAGAATACATTTTCAATTTGTGAATTCAAAGCAAATGTGAACGATTTCCTTTATAAACAAACAGTTAATTGTTGTTGATAATATTGATGATAGTAATGATGATGGTGCTGCTGCTCATGATGATAAGGATGCCAAGGCTGATGATGATGATGATTAAAAAGGTACTGCTGCTGCTGATTATGATAACAATGGCGGTAGTGATATTTAAGATAAAGCTGCAGATAATGATGATGATTATTATGCTGAGGCTGCTTCTGCTGCTAATGCTGCTGCTGATGCCTACCTCTCGTATGTTTCCCGGGGCCAGTGTACGAAGTATGAGAAGGTCCACGCCCTTGTAAGCTCCTGGTTGTATTTCAGTTTGTCCATGTTATTGCGGTTCTCGATGTTGTAGTCCCGGCGTGCGATGGCGTTCGTGCGCCGAGCCTCAATCTCGTCTAACATTCTCTGTCGAGCCTCTTCCTCCAGTCGACGTAACTGAAGAAGGCGCCACAAAATAATCGTTCTACAAAAAATAACTGAAGAATGCGTCATAAATTATCCTTCTATCGGCGCCATAAATTATCCTTTCATCCTATCCATTCAACTTTTATTACTCAGATACAAATTAAGACTTGTTTCTTATCCCTTAGAAAATCAAATTAAAACCTTTCTAACTAAATTAAAGTTTCAAAGGCCTCATTTCCAACCCTTAGATACTGATAAGCAGCAAACAGCATAAAAAATGAACAGCCTGCAAGTTACTCCCAGGCTGTTCTGGTGTTATGCTGGTTGCACAAAGCCATTTTCACTTTGCTTGTGAGTGGGAATTAGCTTATCTATTAAGCCACACTTATTATGTCCACAACCTCCAGCAATATGTTGATGTGGATTGTGCAGGACAAATGAATCTGAATGACATACATTGGATTTTTATTAAGTAAATACTTCCTTTAAACTAAAAATTTCATTCAAGCAGAAAGTGTCATCCCTGATTGTTGTCTTAGACAAAACTTTACCCCCATGCACAAAGCCCCATTTTCCCATGGCGAGTAAATAGAGAATACTAGAATACTCACCAAGGCACGTGGTTCAGATTTTCTAAGCCTCGCAAAATAAACTTTGCTTTATTCGGCACCGACCTAGTATTCGATTTATCCCATCAATTTTCTTAGTCGTAAATTATTTCTTTAAAAATAGAAAAGGAAAATCGAACTACACGGACAATTCCAAAGTTATTTCAAGCAAACATTGTTTCATTATTTTAATCGTGCCGAGTCTAATACATTACAAAAAGATCAGGTACTAACCTGTTTTTCTGTTTATCATACCTCTACGTCCCGGATTTTTAAGAAATAATGAAAAAAACACACCAAACAACTGCAGCTTTAGCATGAAAGAACATGCATTGTGTCGTATGACGTGTTAATAATGACATCACGAGTACGGGCACTTAATATTTGTAAATAATGTTTTTTTGCTTTTTAAGTTGCATTATGTGTTAAAAACATATTACATCTTGGTATCAAATTGTTTGTTTTGTTGAACCTGATTCGATTTTACTAAAAATGATTACTTTATAGTTGATTCCGAGTAATATGACCATTCTCCGCCGCGCGTGAAAGCTATATTTCAGCACTGCCGAAATAGAGGAAAATTTATTCCACAGTGGTTTATTTAGACACTTCTGATGATGGGATAAATGCAGACTATACAAACCTCAAGGAGTCGCTGTTTCTCCAGCTCTCGTTTTGCGTTTTCTGCCTCCAGGATCTTCTGACGCTCCATTTCCAACCTTGCCTGCTCAGCCAGAAATTCTGATCTGCGAGACAAACAAAAGATGTGTTTGTCAGAAACAGAATGCCCCCTATTGCGCCGCTTTGAAATAAAATTTCAATATATCATTTGGCAGGTTTAAAAATTATATTCCTTTTAAACCTTATTACTTCCCTTGGATTGTATTTTTTGACTTTTGACCTTGGAGGATGACCTTGACCTTGACCTTTCACCACTCAAAATGTGCAGCTTCATGAGATACACATGCATGCCAAATATCAATTTGCTATCTTCCATATTGCAAAAGTTATGGCCAATTTTAAAGTTTTCGGACGGATGCACAGACTGACGGACTGACAGACGGACTGAAGGACAGTTCAACTGCTATATGCCACCCTACCAGGGGCATACAAATATTTGGGTCGTGCTCTGTAAAAAGTGGGTTTACTGCATGTGCGTAAAGTGTCTTCACAGATTAGACTAGCCAGTTTGCACAGGATAATCAGGGACGACACTTTCTGTCTCCACTGGATTTTTTGCTTAAATGAGACTTTCCTTGAAATAAAAATACCATCAAAGTGGAAAGTGTTGTCCCTAATTAGCCTGTGTGGACTACACTGGCTAATCTGGGATGACACTTTACACACATGCATTAAACCTCCTATTCACAGAGCACAGCCCATTTATTTAAGTTCTATTGATAAGTTATATTTACTTTTAAAATGTGTTGTTTTAAGTATATTTCAATTTGGAACCAGTTGCTTAAAACTAAAACGGACAGATAAGGTAACAGTAGGTTAACTTCAGACAAAAATAAAATTAATTGTTAAACCAATAAGATTATAAAACATATGCAAATTATGTGAGCGTTTATAATGTTTACAATAAACACATAAATTAAACAACTTAAATTAACTTTACAGCATATTAACCCATTTATGCCTTGCGTCTAGAAAAAAGGCCTTGACAAATAGCGTAGACCCAGTTGAGACGCCACATGATGCGGCGTATCATCTGGGTCTGTGCCGTTTGCTTAAAGGAATTTCTGTAAGAAATATTCTTAACATAGAAATAAATATACTAGACATCCCTAATTTTAGAAAAAAATTGATCCAATTTAGAAGGAAGGGAGAGTCCACTAGGCAAAAATGGGTTAAAGGCTGTTAGCTAAGCTAAGTTTTGAGCAACAAGGCCCACAGAAGGAAATGCGCTACCTTTCATATAATTATGATACAAACCCTACAACAGTTATTTCAAATATCAAACATAACAACAAAAGTGCTCTTATGCTATATGCGTTAATAGTTCTGGAAATAATTCATAAACAAGATTATGACAGCTTTTTCTTCATCATTTATCAATTCAAATAATCATCGATCAAAGAAATAATATCTCAAGAATTTCAATAAATCATTGTCATGAGTTATAGCCTTACTAAATGATTGTGTCAAATTTCTAGATCCTAAGATGTCTGAATGTTCAAGTACACATTTTCTTTAATTCTCCCCATCCCCCTCATATCTCACTGTGCCCCTACTTCTTCCTCTCCTCCTCCTCCCTGAGCAGTTCTTCCTCCTCCCTCAGCCTCCTCCTTTGCCTCTCTGCCTCCTCTCTCTCCTCAATCAGCCTCACCATCGCCTCCTCCTCAGCCTGCCTCTCCATCTCCCTGATACGCTCCTCTTCCTCCTCCTCCAACCTCGCAGCCGCAGCCATCTCCAACTGGAGAACAAATAAGATTAATTAACCCTTTACCACTCAGATACGTTTTTAACCCTTTACCACTTAGATACGTTTTTAACCCTTTACCACTTAGATACGTATTTTGACGCACTTGTAGTCCCTTATAAATTTAATTTTAATTAAAGACCTTTCTTACTAAATTCAAATTTTAAAGGCTTTATTTCCAACCCTTAGATACTGATGAGCAGCAAACAGCATAAAACCTGAACAGACTGTGAGTTACTCTCAGGCTGTTCTGGTTTTATGCTGTTTGCACATAGCCATTGTCACTTTGCTTCTTATGGGGGAAAAGGTTAAAGACCTTTCTGCAAAGGCTAATCAGGGACAACACTTTCAGTTTTTATATTTATTTGCTTAAAGAAAGACTCTTCTCAGCAAAAATTCAATTAAGGTAGAACATGTCATCACGGCAAGATCAGAAATGAGATCACTGAGTCGCCTTCACTCTGCTTAAAGCATGTGTGTAAAGTGTCGTCCAAGATAAGCCTGTGCAGTCTGCTTAAGCTTACCAGAGAAAACATTTTCCGCCTACAATGAATTGTCTTTTAGAAATTACATCCTTTAAATGAAATTTTGCATAGAAGCAGAAAGTGTCATTACTGATAAGCCTGTGTAAACTGTGCATTTAGCTCAGTTTTCCAGATCAAGGATCTACTTGAGACATTTTTTTAAACCATCCCATCTAGTTACCGTGTTAATATACCTTGTTTTCCTAAGCCCACTCTATTATCAATTACCCACCTTCTATATTTCACCCATCATCTTTTATCTTTAACCCATCTCTTAATTTGTCATTGTTACCTGCAGCCCACAGTTGTCATGATAACCCATAACCCACCAACTTGTCATGTTAATCCACCATAGTTGTTATGGTAACCCATCATAGTTGTTATGGGATCCCACCTCATATCTACATGATAACTCACTTCATATATCCATGGTAACCCACTTCATATCTCCATGGTAACCCACCTAATATCTCCAAGTAACCCACCTCATATATATAAAGTAACCCACCTCATATCTCTCCTGTGCAAGCCTCTCTTCCTCATCTGCCCTGCGTTCCTCCTCCTCTCTCATTCTCCTCCTCATCTCAATGTCCTCCATCTTCTGTATCATTTCCTCTTCCCGCTTCTTCCTTTCCTCCAACTCGCGCTTCTCACGCTCGCGCCGTTCCTGCGCCTCCTGACGCTTGCGCTCTGTGTGAAAATGTGAACAGAAGTGTGAGATCAATGTGAGCCTTGTTCAAGGACAATGTTGCCTTGGATCAGCTTATGCAGTGGTAATCAGGGATGACCCTTGTCCCTTTGAATGCATTTTTCATTTTAAAGGATGTCTATTGCATGAAAAAATCATGTTCAGGTGAAAAATGTTGTCTCTGAACAGCAAGTGCAGACTGCACAGGCTAATATGTGACAAATTGCACAGGCTAATCATGGACAACACTTTCCGCTTTAATGGTATTTGTCTTTTAAAGGAAGTCCCTTTTTACCGAGAATCTAGTTTAAGCGGAAAGTGTCATCCCTGATTAGCCTGTGCGGAACGCCACTCAATTAATCAGCAGGCATGGTTCATGAATGTCCCCCCATACCTAGGTCTGCCTTGCGTCTGGCCTCCCGTTCCTCCCTCTGTTTACGTCTCTGTTCTGCCAGCATGGACCGGGCGTCCTCCTCAGCTCTCATCAGATCCTCCGCCTGCCGCTCCAACTCAGCCATCTTCTCTTGTAACTCCTGCACAATAGAGAATTAAATTTCAAATTCCATCTTAAGAACGGTTATGATTTCTCCAAAGAGCTTGCCTGCTTCGACTGATGAACATTTTAGCCCCACTGAATTTTTGCATAAATACTTAATTTAAAACAAAACTACCATAAAAGCTGTGAGTGACATCCCTGTGTGGACTGCACAGGCTAATCTGGCATGACGCTTTAAGCACATGCATAACACCTAGTTTTCCCAGAACAAGGCTGCAATATCAATGATAGATGACAATGAAAGTAATTTCTATCCCTTAAGATCATCCTAAATAAATTATTTGTTTGGGGTGATAAAACAATCACACCAAATTGCCCTTACCCGAATTGTTTTGAGCTCTGGTGAAAATCTTGTCTCACGGAAGACATTCTTGTGTTAACACTGACATGTTAACATATGATATATATATATATATATTTAAGTTAAATTTAATTAAAGACCTTTCTTACGAGATTCAAGTCATAAAGGCTTCATTTCAAACCCACAGATACTGATGAGCAGCAAACATCATAAAACCTGTTATTCGCAGGCTGTTCTTGTTTTATGCTGGTTGCAAAAGCCATTTTTACTTTGCTTCTTATTGGGGAAAGGGTTAACCCTTTCACTGCTGGAACCGAATTTTGAAGGCCTTTGCAATCAGTTTGGATCCGGATGAGACGCCAGTAATGCCACAGAACGTGGCGTCTCATCAGGATCCAAACTGTTTGCTATTCTGAAAATTCTAAATTTAGAAATTCAGCAGACGACATTTTAGCAGACGACAAATTTCCCAGCATGCAAAGGGTTAAACAATATTTTTTATTGCCCATGTTTTTACCACCTACCCTAGACTGCGCTGATGTAAGGTCAGTCTGCCCCTGTAACAGTTTCCGTTTCTCTGCAATCTGTCTCTGAAGTTCTGCAGCCTCCTCATCACGCTTCTGTTGTCATGGAAACACATGTCAATAACAATGATACATACAAATCAATAACAATGCTATATACAATTATTTATAGCACATAAATGACTTAACTCTTAACCACTCAGATACCTGCTTTGATGCCTTTGTGATCCCTTAGAAAATCAAATTAATTTTAAGAATTGCTCAACTAGTTTAAGGCTTTATTTCCAACCCTAAGATACTTATGAACTGCAAACAGTATAAAACCTGTACAGCCTGCGAGTTGCTCACAGGCTGTTCTGGTTTTATGCTAGTTGCGTTTTCTGTACACTTTGCTTTTGAGTGGGAAAGTGTTAAGGTAATGTAAGAATAATAATCTATTATTGTTTCCCTTTCAGAATTTAATTAATCTTTGCAGTTGTAAATCTTTTTCTATTTTATTCCATATAAAAGTAACAACATTTCATGCAATGAAATCCATGGCATGGTATAAAAGGAAAGGGTTTTGTTTTCAATCGTACAAAATTTTGACCTTAAAATTTACATTGCCTACATGGATCATTTTAGCCTTGATCTGGGACACTTGGCTTAATGCTTGTGCATAAAGGGATGTTCAAGTGGGGACACTTGGCTTATTGCTTGTGCATAAAGGAATGTTCAAGTGGGGACACTTGGCTTAATGCTTGTGCATAAAGGGATGTTCAAGTGGGGACACTTGGCTTAATGCTTGTGCATAAAGGGATGTTCAAGTGGGGACACTTGGCTTAATGCTTGTGCATAAAGTGATGTTCAAGTGGGGACACTTGGCTTAATGCTTGTGCATAAAGGGATGTTCAAGTGGGGACACTTGGCTTAATGCTTGTGCATAAAGGGATGTTCAAGTGGGGACACTTGGCTTAATGCTTGTGCATAAAGTGATGTTCAAGTGGGGACACTTTGCTTAATGCTTGTGCATAAAGGGATGTTCAAGTGGGGACACTTGGCTTAATGTTTGTGCATAAAGTGATGTTCAAGATTAGCCAGGCTATTCGTTCAGAGACAACACATTCTGTTTTTATAGAATTTTTCATTTAAAAAAGTCTCTTCTTAACAAAACTCCAGGTTAGCTGAAAGTGTAAAAGCTGACTGCACAGGCTAATCTGAGACGATACTTTACGCACACGCAATAAACCCTGTCTTCCCACAGCGAGGCTTATTATAGCATATCCCTCCAAAAAATGCCCACCTTTTTCTCCTCCTCATGTTTGGCCCTGATTGCCTCCCTTTCAAGATCTTCATCTGACTTCTCCTCCAGTGAGGAACTCTTCTTTTTGCCTTTCTTCCCACCTTTCCCCTTAGTCGTCGTCTTTTTCTTGCCTGATTTAGAGGAATCTTTGTTGTCCAATTTTCCTTTGGCCTCATCAAGTTTTTTCTGAAAAAGAAATTAATATATGTTCATCACTCAGAGCTGGAATTCAAAAAGCTCCTTTGAGAAACCTTAATTATTGTAATTTAGATAAAATTTCAAATGTTATGTTTTGAAATGTGTTAAATTTTCTATGTGTAATCCACTATAATGAGAAAATGGAAAAAACACATCATTCTTTGAGCAAACTGTTATTTCAACAATTCATTACATGCAGTTTTACCTAAGGCATTTATTAATTAATTGTGTCAAGTTATAAATAAAGCTTCACTTGCTCATATAATTGCATCATTGATTTGTTTGATTGGTTGTAGAATCAGATTTTTTTTAATCCTCAAAAAAAAAGAAACTGGTCAGAACATGGATGAGCAAAGGTTTGAAATACAATCAAATAGATATAAAAAATACCATAATTGTTAACAACAAAGTCATAAAAAAGTGTGTCATACTAAAAGTAAAGACAGCATATACACAAATTAATCCAGAACATGAAATGGAGAACCCTGATTGAAAAAAATCACCAAAATTATATCCATTCTGAGTTTGATGTCTTATTCAAAGTTCACATAATACAGTGTTGTGAAATGTAATGTAGTCTGATTATAAAATGATCCAAATAAAACTCATTTCAGCCATAAATTCTTATGTTAAGCATTCAAATGTTTAAAGACTTAATCATAAAATATGCAGAGGCTTAAAGCATTTGATACATTTACATGTCTTTAAGATTTTCCTTAATAGTTTTTCAAATACTGGGCGGGACAGTGTCGGAAGCTAACTGAACATTATTAAAATATAATGATCTCATTATCAGCTGTACCAATGCCATGTAAATCTGACTCTTACCTGTCTATAAACAGAATAAAGATAAACTGATCACAGTCAGATATAAATCATGCAACATTCTTTTCTATTAAAACCTTTGGTAATATTATATACTTTCTAATCAGTTAATAAAATAAAGTATATAATATTAAACTACAACTTTAAAATTCTCACAATTATAATGTACTGCTAGTAATAATTTACACGCAAATGGGCAAGTTTTTCTAAAAATCTATTAATCTGGGCATAAAAGCCAACCTGCTCTTTCTTAAACCCATTTAAATCACAAACCATTCAAATTATAATAATAATATCAGTAAAATTCCAAAAAAAAAATGTACAACTATAAAAAACATTTAATATTATTATATTATAAAGTATAAATTCAAATGATGCAATTTTTTTCTTGGGTTTAGGTCCATTCATTATTCTTAATCTAAAATGGTGACTAGGGGCCCTGATTCCCATACAATCAGCAAGGCCTTGGCAAATCTCTCCTCTATCTGTAAAAAGGGGGCTTTATGCATATGTGTAGAGTATCGTCCAAGATTATCTGTGAAGTTTACAGGCTAATCAGGGACGACAATTTCCGCTTTAATGATATTTTTCGTTTAACATATAAGCAAAAATCTAGCAGAAAATGTTGTCCCTAATTAGCCTGTGTGGACAGCACAAGCTAATCTGGGACAACATTTCAGCAAATTCATTTAACCTTAAACACCCTTTTTTGAGAGCAAGGCTATAGTATAATATTAATTTGAAGCTATACCATGAGCAAGGCCTTGGCCAGTTCAAACTCCTCTTCTGTGAGTCCCTCCCCGATGGCTTCCAATGTCGGCCCTGACAAGGTCTCAGTCACTAGGTCAGTCACTGTGGAGCAAACAGGAAACATGATGGGACCACTGACTGGACATTTAAGATTAACCCTTTACCACTTTGATACACATTTTGACACATTTGTAGTCTCTTAGAAAGTTACATTTGATTAAAGACCTTTCTTACTAAATTACAGTTTTAAAGGCTTTATTTCCAACGCTTAGATACTGATGAGCAGCCCTCAGCATAAAACCTGAACGGACTGCCATTTTCACTTTCCTTCTGAGTGGGAAAGGTTTAAATGATCCCCATTCTTGTAAAACTGTGCTTTTAATGCATGTGCATAAAACGTCTTCCTAGTTGTGCCTATGCAGTCCGCACATGCTTATCAGGGACGACACTTTCTGTTAACGGTTTTGGTATTTTTTTATTTGAAAGAAGTCTCTTCTTAACAAAAATCCAGTTTAAGTGGAAAGTGTTGTAAATAATGTGGACTGCACATGCTAATCTGGGAATACACTTTACGCACATTAAAGCAAGGCTCACAATTATTATATGCATAGCAATGAAATAATACAAATTTAAATCTTTACCATTTAATATACAGTTACTGGGTATGCTTTATGTTCATGCAACTGGTCACTCACATTCAGTGAAGGAAATAAACTGATGTAAGTGCACCTCAATGAAATATGAATACACAATATGATAAATCAACTATAAGTTTCAAACACATTCCAAAAGAAACATTGTGTGGTAAATACCACAACTTAACAACTTATTTTTACCTATATTAAAGCAGTGAGTTGTTAAGGCTTCATTTCCAACCCTTAGTTACTGATGAGCAGCAAACAGCATAAAACCTGAATAATTATGCAGACTGTGAGTTACTTGCGGGATGTTATGGTTTTATGCTGGTTGCAAAAGCCATTTTTACTTTGCTTCTTATGGGGGAAAGGGATAATACTGAAGAACTCTCATTTGCATAAAGCTTTGACTACAATTTACAGTGGCATAAATTGAAAAAAAACTTTGTAGAGGGCAACTATATAATGCCATCTATGCATATTGACACCTCTAGGCCTTGTCATTTTTACATATTGTTTATATATTCCAAAGAATTATTATCTAGGGTCATTTTTCAGTCAGTGTGATCTAACTGAAGAAACGTACAAGATAGAGAAGATGTTTGTTTTTCAGAGTAAGACAGAAGATTTTAGAGTATGAAATCAAACTTTGGTACATGTAAGTATTCCAGCATCATTTTATAATGTAAAATGCATTTCCATGGCAAGACCTTAAATTATCATAATTTGTTTTTTCGCATTCAGTGATTATCAGTTATCATTGTTATAATAATTCCATTCTATGTTATTGGTTTAACAGCTTAGTTTACTACATGTAGTACAAAAATATAACTGGTAAAGATGTCTATGGAATAAGGCGCATGGTATATTGCCAAATTTACAAGTGAGCTGTACTTTGTGATAACCAGGCTTAATGCATTTGAGGAAAAAGTATTTTAAGATTAGCCTGTGAAGTCCGCACAGGATAATCAGGGACGATACTTGGCCCTTTAATGGAATATTTCGTTTAATAGAAGTCTCTCTGAACAAATATCAAGTTGAGGCAGAAAGTGAAGTCCCTGATTCACCTGTGCAGATTGCACAGGCTAATTAAAAATGATACTTGAAGTGCATGCATTAAGCCCTGTTTTCTCAGAGTATTACTCAGCTTGAAGAAAAACTGTAACTCTTGGGCGGCACCTGACAGTACAGCTTCACTACTAAAACTAGCATATACAGTGTCACATAGACTAAAAGAGCATTCCCATATGGCAAACAATGAATGCACAATTGCTTCTTCCTATCCTGTTGCACTAACATTCAATTCATATGTATCAGAGTTTAACATCCAAATGGGCTATGCCCTGTAAAAAGGGGGTTTAATGCTTGTGTGTAAAGTGTCATCCCAGATAAGCCTGTGCTGAGTGAGTCCGCATTGGCTTATCAGGGACAACACTTGCAGCATAAACTGGATTTTTGCTAAGAAGAGACTTTATTCAAACGGTTAATACCATAAAAGCAGAAAGTGTCGTCCTTGATTGTGCAGACTGCACAGGTGAATCAGAGCCAACACTTTACACACCTGCATTAAACCCCATTTTAACAGAGCACAGCCAATATGTATGATAGTTTAATGTTCAACTGTGATAGCTTTCATATGTCGCCTATTTTCATTACAGTTTGCCACAAAAAGTCATCACATGTCAGAATGTCAAAGCGGATCCTTTAAACAAGTAATTGTATAATAGCGTTATTATCTACAATATTTAGCATGCAAACACATCAAGTGAACACAACACAAAGAAAAGAGACTGCCAAATTATCATTCCCTCCATTCTGCAAATCAAGGTTATGATTGCAATTTTGAAACGGCCAATTCAATTGTGAAATGTATAATTAAATTAGTTAAACGTGAACTGTAAAAATTGGGCTTTATACTGTATGTCAATAAGCCTGTGCAGCACACAGGCTAATCTGAGACCACACTTTCTGCCTAGACTTGATTTTTGTTTAGACTGGACTACTTTTATACGAAAAATTCCATAAAAGCAGAAAGTGCTGTCCCTGGCAGACTGCACAGGCCAATCTTGTATGAAGTATTACACACAAGTATTAAGCCCCAGTCCTTGGCAGACTGCACAGGCCAATCTTGTATGAAGCATTACACCCATGTATTCAGCCCTAGTCATTGGCAGACTGCACAGGCCAATCTTGTATGAAGTATTACACACATGTATTAAGCCCCAGTCCTTGGCAGACTGCACAGGCCAATCTTGTATGAAGTATTACACACATGTACTAAGCCCCAGTCCTTGGCATACTGCACATGCCAATCTTGTATGAAGTATTACACACATGTATTCAGCCCCAGTCATTGGCAGACTGCACATGCCAATCTTGTATGAAGTATTACACACATACTTTAAGCACCAGTCCTTGGCAGACTGCACAGGCCAATCTTGTATGAAGCATTACACACATACTTTAAGCACCAGTCCTTGGCAGACTGCACAGGCCAATCTTGTATGAAGTATTACACACATACATTAAGCCCCAGTCCTTGGCAGACTGCACATGCCAATCTAGTATGAAGTATTACACACATGTATTCAGCCCCAGTCCTTGGCAGACTGCACATGCCAATCTAGTATGAACTATTACACACATGTATTAAGCCCCAGTCCTTGGCAGACTGCACAGGCCAATCTTGTATGAAGTATTACACACATATATTAAGCCCCAGTCCTTGGCAGACTGCACATGCCAATCTTGTATGAAGTATTACACACATACATTAAGCCCTAGTCCTTGGCAGACTGCACATGCCAATCTTGTATGAAGTATTACACCCATGTAGTAAGCCCTAGTCCTTGGCAGACTGCACAGGCCAATCTTGTATGAAGTATTACACACATGTATTCAGCCCCAGTTCTTGGCAGACTGCACATGCCAATCTTTTATGAAGTATTACACACATGTATTCAGCCCCAGTCCTTGGCAGACTGCACATGCCAATCTTGTAAGAAGTATTAAACACATACATTAAGCACCAGTCCTTGGCAGACTGCACAGGCCAATCTTGTATGAAGCTTTAAACACATGTATTAAGCCCTAGTCCTTGGCAGACTGCATAGGCCAATCTTGTATGAAGTATTACGCACATACATTAAGCCCCAGTCCTTGGCAGACTGCATATGCCAATCTTGTATGGAGTATTACACTAATACATTAAGCCCCAGTCCTTGGCAGACTGCACAGGCCAATCTTGTATGAAGTATTACACACATACATTAAGCCCCAGTCCTTGGCAGACTGCACAGGCCAATCTTGTATGAAGTATTACACACATACATTAAGCCCCAGTCCTTGGCAGACTGCACAGGCAAATCTTGTATGAAGTATTACACACATACATTAAGCCCCAGTACTTGGCAGACTGCACAGGCCAATCTTGAATGAAGTATTACACACATGTATTAAGCACCAGTCCTTGGCAGACTGCACATGCCAATCTTGTATGAATTATTACACACATGTATTCAGCCCCAGTCATTGGCAGACTGCACATGCCAATCTAGTATGAAATATTACACACATACTTTAAGCCCCAGTCCTTGGCAGACTGCACAGGCCAATCTTGTATGAAGTATTACACACATGTATTAAGCCCCAGTCCTTGGCAGACTGCACATGCCAATCTTGTATGAAGTATTACACACATGTATTCAGCCCCAGTCATTGGCAGACTGCACATGCCAATCTTGTATGAAGTATTACACACATACTTTAAGCACCAGTCCTTGGCAGACTGCACAGGCCAATCTTGTATGAAGCATTACACACATACTTTAAGCACCAGTCCTTGGCAGACTGCACAGGCCAATCTTGTATGAAGTATTACACACATGTATTAAGCCCCAGTCCTTGGCAGACTGCACATGCCAATCTAGTATGAAGTATTACACACATGTATTAAGCCCCAGTCCTTGGCAGACTGCACAGGCCAATCTTGTATGAGGCATTACACACATACATTAAGCCCCAGCCCTTGGCAGACTGCACAGGCCAATCTTGTATGAGGCATTACACACATACATTCAGCCCCAGTTCTTGGCAGACTGCACAGGCCAATCTTGTATGAAGTATTACCCACATGTATTCAGCCCCAGTCCTTGGCAGACTGCACATGCCAATCTTTTATGAAGTATTACACACATGTATTCAGCCCCAGTCCTTGGCAGACTGCACATGCCAATCTTGTATGAAGTATTAAACACATACATTAAGCACCAGTCCTTGGCAGACTGCACAGGCCAATCTTGTATGAAGCTTTAAACACATGTATTAAGCCCTAGTCCTTGGCAGACTGCATAGGCCAATCTTGTATGAAGTATTACGCACATACATTAAGCCCCAGTCCTTGGCAGACTGCATATGCCAATCTTGTATGGAGTATTACACTAATACATTAAGCCCCAGTCCTTGGCAGACTGCACAGGCCAATCTTGTATGAAGTATTACACACATACATTAAGCCCCAGTCCTTGGCAGACTGCACAGACCAATCTTGTATGAAGTATTACACACATACATTAAGCCCCAGTCCTTGGCAGACTGCACAGGCAAATCTTGTATGAAGTATTACACACATACATTAAGCCCCAGTACTTGGCAGACTGCACAGGCCAATCTTGAATGAAGTATTACACACATGTATTAAGCACCAGTCCTTGGCAGACTGCACATGCCAATCTTGTATGAAGTATTACACACATGTATTCAGCCCCAGTCATTGGCAGACTGCACATGCCAATCTAGTATGAAATATTACACACATACTTTAAGCCCCAGTCCTTGGCAGACTGCACAGGCCAATCTTGTATGAAGTATTACACACATGTATTAAGCCCCAGTCCTTGGCAGACTGCACATGCCAATCTTGTATGAAGTATTACACACATGTATTCAGCCCCAGTCATTGGCAGACTGCACATGCCAATCTTGTATGAAGTATTACACACATACTTTAAGCACCAGTCCTTGGCAGACTGCACAGGCCAATCTTGTATGAAGCATTACACACATACTTTAAGCACCAGTCCTTGGCAGACTGCACAGGCCAATCTTGTATGAAGTATTACACACATGTATTAAGCCCCAGTCCTTGGCAGACTGCACATGCCAATCTAGTATGAAGTATTACACACATGTATTAAGCCCCAGTCCTTGGCAGACTGCACAGGCCAATCTTGTATGAGGCATTACACACATATATTAAGCCCCAGCCCTTGGCAGACTGCACAGGCCAATCTTGTATGAGGCATTACACACATACATTCAGCCCCAGTTCTTGGCAGACTGCACAGGCCAATCTTGTATGAAGTATTACCCACATGTATTCAGCCCCAGTCCTTGGCAGACTGCACATGCCAATTTTGTATGAAGTATTACACACATATATTAAGCCCCAGTCATTGGCAGACTGCACAGGCCAATCTTGTATGAAGTATTACACACATGTATTAAGCCCCAGTCCTTGGCAGACTGCACAGGCCAATCTTGTATGAAGTATTACACACATGTATTAAGCCCCAGTCCTTGGCAGACTGCACATGCCAATCTTGTATGAAGTATTACACACATGTATTCAGCCCCAGTCATTGGCAGACTGCACATGCCAATCTTGTATGAAGTATTACACACATACTTTAAGCACCAGTCCTTGGCAGACTGCACAGGCCAATCTTGTATGAAGTATTACACACATACTTTAAGCACCAGTCCTTGGCAGACTGCACAGGCCAATCTTGTATGAAGTATTACACACATACATTAAGCCCCAGTCCTTGGCAGACTGCACATGCCAATCTAGTATGAAGTATTACACACATGTATTAAGCCCCAGTCCTTGGCAGACTGCACATGCCAATCTAGTATGAAGTATTACACACATGTATTAAGCCCCAGTCCTTGGCAGACTGCACAGGCCAATGTTGTATGAAGTATTACACACATATATTAAGCCCCAGTCCTTGGCAGACTGCACATGCCAATCTTGTATGAAGTATTACACACATTCATTAAGCCCTAGTCCTTGGCAGACTGCACATGCCAATCTTGTATGAAGTATTACACCCATGTAGTAAGCCCAAGTCCTTGGCAGACTGCACAGGCCAATCTTGTATGAAGTATTACACACATGTATTCAGCCCCAGTTCTTGGCAGATTGCACATGCCAATCTTTTATGAAGTATCACACACATGTATTCAGCCCCAGTCCTTGGCAGACTGAACATGCCAATCTTGTATGAAGTATTAAACACATACATTAAGCACCAGTCCTTGGCAGACTGCACATGCCAATCTTGTATGAAGCTTTATACACATGTGTTAAGCCCTAGTCCTTGGCAGACTGCATAGGCCAATCTTGTATGAAGTATTACGCACATACATTAAGCCCCAGTCCTTGGCAGACTGCACATGCCAATCTTGTATGGAGTATTACACTAATACATTAAGCCCCAGTCCTTGGCAGACTGCACATGCCAATCTTGTATGAAGTATTACACACATACATTAAGCCCCAGTCCTTGGCAGACTGCACAGGCCAATCTTGTATGAAGTATTACACACATACATTAAGCCCCAGTCCTTGGCAGACTGCACAGGCCAATCTTGTATGAAGTATTACACACATACATTAAGCCCCAGTACTTGGCAGACTGCACAGGCCAATCTTGAATGAAGTATTACACACATGTATTAAGCAACAGTCCTTGGCAGACTGCACATGCCAATCTTGTATGAAGTATTACACACATGTATTAAGCCCCAGTCATTGGCAGACTGCACATGCCAATCTAGTATGAAGTATTACACACATACTTTAAGCCCCAGTCCTTGGCAGACTGCAAAGGCCAATCTTGTATGAAGTAATACACACATGTATTAAGCCCCAGTCCTTGGCAGACTGCACAGGCCAATCTTGTATGAAGTAATACACACATACATTAACCCCCAGTCCTTGGCAGACTGCACAGGCCAATCTTGTATAAGGTATTACACACATGCATTAAGCCCCAGTCCTTGGCAGACTGCACAGGCCAATCTTGTATGAGAAATTACACACATACATTAAGCCCCAGTCCTTGGCAGACTGCACAGGCCAATCTTGTATGAGGCATTACACACATGCATTAAGCACCAGTCCTTGGCAGACTGCACATGCCAATCTTGTATGAAGCTTTACACACATACATTAAGCCCCAGTCCTTGGCAGACTGCATAGGCCAATCTTGTATGAGGCATTACACACATGTATTAAGCCCCAGTCCTTGGCAGACTGCATAGGTCAATTTTGTATGAAGTATTACACACATACATTAAGCCCCAGTCCTTGGCAGACTGCACATGCCAATCTTGTATGAAGTATTACACACATGTATTCAGCCCCCGTTCTTGGCAGACTGCACAGGCCAATCTTGTATGAAGTATTACACACATGTATTCAGCCCCAGTTCTTGGCAGACTGCACAGGCCAATCTTGTATGAAGTATTACACACATGTATTAGGCACCAGTCCTTGGCAGACTGCACAGGCCAATCTTGTATGAAGTATTACACACATACATTAAGCCCCAGTCCTTGGTAGACTGCATAGGCCAATTTTGTATTAAGTATTACACACATACATTAAGCCCCAGTCCTTGGCAGACAGCACATGCCAATCTTGTATGAAGTATTACACACATGTATTAAGCCCTAGTCCTTGGCAGACTGCACAGGCCAATCTTGTATAAGGTATTACACACATACATTAAGCCCCAGTCCTTGGCAGACTGCACAGGTCAATCTAGTATGAAGTATTACACACATGTATTAAGCCCCAGTCCTTGGCAGACTGCACAGGCCAATCTTGTATGAAGTATTACACACATGTATTAAGCCCTAGTCCATGGCAGACTGCACAGGCCAATCTTGTATAAGGTATTACATACATGTATTAAGCCCCAGTCCTTGGCAGACTGCACAGGCCAATCTTGTATAAGGTATTACATACTTTCATTAGGTAATATTAAGCCCCACTTTTCAAGAGTGTGGCTCAAATGCAATCTAAGCAGAATGTTCTATTTTTCAGTCATCAAACCTCAATCACTCCAGCTTAAATTTGAATCTGAATTTGAAAAAAGTATTATTTATTTAATAAATCTAGCTCTTAAAGAGTTATTATTCAGAATTATTCAGTAATGATTTATAAAACCTGATTCATAACTTAGATTCATCCTCATAAAACACGTCTATTAACAATTATTGACATGTAACTATAAAATGTAGAAAAATACATGAGGCTCACTGTGGATAAAACGGTCTAAATACATTCGTGTAAAGTGTGGTCCCTGATTAGACAGTGCAGTCAGCACAGGCTACTAAGGAATGAAACTTTTCGCTTCTATGGATTTTTTGTTTTATGGAGGTCCTCTGTTAGCAAAAAATCCAGTTTATGTGAAAAAGTGACAGCCATTCTAAGCATGTGCAGAGTGCACAGGCTGATCTGGGAGAACACTTTATCCACATAAATTAAGCCCCGTTTTTCCAGACAAAGACTCATATTCTATACTGAACCTTATAACTACACCAAAGCAATGTTACATCTAACCTATATTATTATTACATGCTATAAAGAATGCTATGCACTTAATAAGATATTTCATTTTTATATTCTTCACCAAAAAAGCATTGCTATTTTTTTTAGTCATGTAAAATCTATTAATCATGACAATACTGGCATAGTGTTGATAACATATTAACATCTGAATGTTACACTGCATTTGTATTGTTTTCAGCTATCTTTTATTTCTTCTTGTTTACCTTAAAAAATTCATATCATCTTAAATATGGGCCGTGCTCTGTGAAAACGGGGTTTACTGCATGTGCCTTAAGTGTTGTCCCAGATTAGCCAGTGTAGTCCACACAAGCTAATTAGGGACAGCACTTTCCACTTGTGTGATATTTTTCGCTTAAAGAAGGTCTCTCATTAGTAAAAAGCCAGTTAAGCGGAAAGTGTCATCCCTGATTAGCCCGTGCAGACTGCACAGACTAGTCTGGGACAACACTTTATGCATATGCATTAAACCCCCCTTTTCACAGAGCACGGTCCAAAAAGTAAAACACCATCTACATCTGCCCTATTAAAGTAAAGTTCCTTTTCCCTTTTCTATAATTTTCTACAAGCATATAAACATGACCAATAAATTGATTAATCAATCAATAAACTGAACAATCAATGTCCATCAAGTGAATTACAAACAAACAAGACATAGCCCATGCACCATAAAAAAACAACCATTGTGACATGTCTACCTGTGCCATTCTTTAGAAATCCCTCTGAAAAAGCAGCAATATTTCATGCAATACCAACATGTAAGTAGCATGTTCTCACAGCCTTTATGATATTGCTATAAAATAAATAAATATTATTCTAGGAAAACGGGCTTAATGCATGTGCGTAAAGAGTCTTCCCAGATTAGCATGTGTAGTTCACACAGGCTTACCAGGGACGACAATTTCTGCCATGACTGGATTTTTGTTTAGAAGAGACTTCCGTTAAAAAGAAAAATAACATAAAAGCGGAAAAATGATACTTTATGCACATGCATTTAGCCCTGTTTTCCCAGACTGGTTCTCAAATGTATCTTCAAAAATATGCACCAAGAACAATATAACAGGGGATTGTCATAATGAATATGTGTTTTGTGACAAACATATAGTTTAGTTTTATTGTCTGTACTGTATGCGTTGGTTTACCGAAGCTTGCTTTGTGTCATAAAAACAAGAAGATTTCTACAAATGACCATGTTTTCAAATCATAACACTGATCAAGTTGGAATCAGCTAACAAACCATTATCAATTAAATGTTGGAAAAAGAAATCTAGTGCAATGTAACCTAAAAGGCATTTAAAGTGGCATGTGACCTACTTCTCTCCAAGTCTTTCTCCAGTCTATTTAAAGATTCCATTGGCTGCCGTTTCAAAGCCTCAGCAATATGGTCAGGAATCTTTGTCTTCTCCACAGGCGCTTTGGGTCGTTTACCTGTCGCCAACGGAAACGTCAAGCCTTTCTTGGACTGAATAGGACAATTATAAAAGTTTTTGATTCTGAATGCCAATGTGTACAAGCACTCATCAGAAAAACAACCTGCTTTAAAATGGTTTCTGACGATCATATAATTGAAAATCAAGTGTAAGGGAAAAGTGTCATCCCTTATTAGCCTGCATTTATTGCACAGGCTAATCTGAAATGACACTTTATGTAACTGAATAAACCCCAGATTTCCTAGTACTAGACTCATATACAAAAAAAAGCAAAGTAGAAAGTAAAGACTCTAACTGCTAGCTTATATACCTTGTCATCGGTCTTCACTCTAAGTCCCAGAGCGTCCAATTCAGCAACTATGGCGTGTGCATCTGATTAAAAGTAGACAGAGGTCACGATGGTAGAATATGAAGCATTCTGAGAAAACTGGGCCCCACACAGGCTAATCAGGGACAACACTTTCCACCTACACTGGATTTTTGTTTAGAGGAGATCCTTTTAAACAAAAAAATCCATTAAAGAAAAGTGCTGTTCATGAATAGCCTGTAGGGACAGCACAGGCATATCTTGCATGACACTTTAAGCACAGGCATAAAGACAAGTTTTCCCAGAACATGGCATACATGTACACAGAATACAAATGGAAAGATTAAATGTTGTTTAAGCATCCATCATTATTTATTTCAAAGTATTAATTGAATATTTTGTATTTTGATGTTTTTTCTTAAACGCGATACGGTTATCTCTTTTCAAATAGAATTATTTCAACGCAAACTCTATTAAATTAATATCTTGTATTGCTTTGCCTGAATATTCCATTGCAAGGGAAACATGGTCTTCGCATTGAATAACATTTTCACATTAAATTGTATATTATTACTGGTGATAAGTATGTCTGCGTCGTTATAATGACTGTACATGTACATTAAATCACAAAGATCAATTAAATTCATAACTTTCTATCTCAATCAAGGATGGCCCACACACAAAAGAGAACATTTTACAATTATGTTCAATCACAATAATTATTGCTTTGTTAAAATTATACATGCACAATAAAATCGAAATATAAAGTACACTGCGTGGTAGGCAACATGGTTATGGTGAATAAAATTAAATATAAAAAAACAACATTCATGCGATGTGCAACAGTTGCATAAAATATTCAAAATATTATTCCATCATGCAGGAATGTTAAAATTGGGTTATACTTTCATAAGTATATTGGTTGTTAATGCTGCATTATTATAATACAAATACCATATAAACATTGGCTTTACCTCTATTTTGTTATGATTAAGGAACTGTTCAATCACCGAGATTGTGCTGGTGTTTAGAAGGTGTATGTGTTGTACCCTCTTCATTGAATTTTTTGATAAAACAGTAAACTAAAAGGTACTTTTTGCATCACAAAAATGGGCTATAAGAATATAATGGTATATAAGTGAGAAAGTTTTGATAATGATCAGTGAGACCATTATGTTGACTTCTTGATTTTTTTTAAAGATTGGTACTGGCAATGATTTGCCATAAAACAAATATATCTATTTAAGACTGCCCATTGATGACTGTTTACATTGTGCTTTGCGTACATTTTACTGAAATGCAAATTGGTTTCCTAAGCTACAAAGTACCTGCCTAAAGGTAGAAAGCATTATTTTTCTTAAAGCATACTACCTGTAACTTGCATCTCATCTACAGCAGCCATGCCAACACTACCAGATGAAGTGTAACCATCACCAGATGCAGTGTAACCTCCACCAACACTATCACCAGCTTCTTGCAAGGAAGCACTTTTATCAGTTGTATTTCTCATTTGACTATTTACTGCAAGTTTATCTCTTCCAACTGTTTTTATTTTTGATGCATTTTTGGATTTTGAAACTGGTTGCTTAGAAGGTAAATCTTTGGATATTCTTGGCTGATACAATGGTTTTCCTGTTGTTTTATTAACTTGGTTTGCGGACAAATTTGCTGCTGTTTTCATATAAGATGCCTCATTTTTAATAAAGTCTGACTTACTACCTACCAACTTTTTATCTAAATTAGAATTACTTTGTTGTACCGTCTCTGGATATTTATCACTGGCCTCTATTGCACTTTTATTGTCAACAGCATTTGCACCTTCTGGAAGTTGATTTTCAGTGTCAGCATTAACTTCAGCACTGTTGGTTCTATGTTCCCTTACATCATCTAGAGTGTTACCAGTCGCAGACTGTTCATCATGAACACTAGATTCAGCACTGTTGGTTCTATGTTCCCTTACATCATCTAGAGTGTTAACAGTCGCAGACTGTTCATCATGAACACTAGATTCAGCACTGTTGGTTCTATGTTCCCTTACATCATCTTGAGTGTTACCAGTTGCAGACTGTTCTTCTTTCAACATTATCGGAGATGACCTTGCACTAGAGATCCTAGAATTACCTGATCCGGGTCTAGAGATTACAACACCTAGAACAGACTTGGAAGAAGGTCTAGAATTGGGAGATGATACTCTTGTATCTTGTGCAATGTCTGAAGTTTGTACTAAAGATTTAACATGAGACTTTGCTGGAGATGGTCTGGATCCAGATGAAGAAGGATTTACTGTCACATATGCCGCACTCTGTTCTACATAATCTTGGAAATTGGACAGAGCAGACGATCTGGATTTTGATGACTGAGGTCTGGAAATGGCTGAACCTTGTCTTGAGGATTGGCCTGATACTGACTGCTTGTTGGAAGCAAGCATATCCGAGTAAGAATCAGTGTCCCCGCTAAATGTGGTTTCGTTCTCCAGTAACGCTGCCTGGACTTCGATAATGTCATCTGGGAGAGAATTCAGGCATGCAAAAACAAACCAACACCCCATGTAGCATATGCTAAACAGATCTGAACAACTAGAAAGACTACTGCAAAGATTGTACAAGTATTAGAAAGCAAAAGAATATTCCTAAATAGTCTACATATTTTTGAATTTACAATATTGTTTTACTTGTTTCCTGGGGCATATTTAGTTATCTTTTATTTCCAACATAGAAACATATTTTGACGCATTTGTAGTCCCATATTAAGTTAAATTTAAAAAAAATACCTTTCTTAATAGAGTCAAGTTTACAGGCTTCATTTCCAACCCTTAGATAATGATGAGCAGCAAACAGCATAAAAACCTGAACAGACAGCTAGTTACTCGCAGCCTGTTCTGGTTTTATGCTGTTTGCACATAGCCATTTTTAATTTGCTTCTGAGTGGGAAAGGGTTAACCTTTATTTGTAAAAGGTTTTCCACCATCAATTGTCTTATTTTTTCTTTTAACTTATTGAATCGGTTTGTTCTAATCTCAAAAATTAAATCCTCATTTATATAACAAAGCCAGATCAATATAAACATTTTAAAAGCTGAATAAGTCATAATTATTCATTAAATCAAATATAAATAATTTCATATCTGTGAAGCAGACCCTGTTTTTAGTTCAGCAGGCAAACTATATTATATTCCACAAATAATGAAAAGAGAAATATCTAGATCCAGTTCTATAAATTATTAAGACAGGACTGGTTTTGAGGCCATTCTTGTAATCAATGCACCAATTATGTTGTGATCATGGACGAGTGGATTTCATCAATAGCTGTACATGTGGTTATAAAGCATACTTATAACTACAGCTGTGCAATGATTGACAAACAACATCCAAACCATCAAACAATATATGAATTATGCAAGTGAAACATGCAAACAATTGTGAAACAAGAACTATTAACTTTTATACAAATTTAAATAAAGAAAAAGATTAACAATTTAACTAATAGTTTTAATATTCAAAGGTTTTTATTATTCTATATATTGGTAAAATCAACTGTATTACAGGTACATCCAAATATCTTCAAATTGATAGATTTGGTCAATTTGCTATGTATGTCATCAAATCTCTACAAAAATCATTTATTGAATTAACTTTCTTTATCATCTTAAGATTTGAATAAGACAAACAAAATCAACAAGGATAGGTAGGTCTGAAATCCTCTAAAAAATTCCATCACCATTTATGTCCTTTTCTGACCAATTCTGAACATGGCCAGAACTCTAACAAGGGAGGTAACACTTTCTGGGCTCACATACCTTTCTCCTCCAACCACCTGTCTGACGCCAACGGAGGCAGCTTGAACTCCCCAGATGACGAATCATCTCTGATCAAAACAAACAGTTTTATTTAGAAAACTATAGCTATGCGATTTTGTTTAAAAACAATTCTGATTTGTTTCTTGTTTTTGGTGTTTTTTTATCCTATTGTCTTCCCCTATGTCCCAAAATAGGGTTAAGTGAATTGCAATAAATGATCGTGTCTGGTTTGGTTAGTATATACTCCAAAATTGTAAAACTATTTAAAATAAATTTACAACTTTGTTTCCATATTTGGGAAGATATCCAGACCTCACATCCTCTTACTAGTTACACAGCAACCAATATTCTTCATCAGACACCAATTTTTATGACTTCGATTGGTCAGTTCAATCACAAATTCAACATTCAAAGAACACTTACCTCCAAATTCTTATATCATACATTATAAGAAATCCATGAATCCAACCAATATGCCAGATTTTAAGAATCCACAAAAATGAGACTACAGTAATATTGACATCGGCTCTGAACAATATACAGCTTTAAATATAACTGCTCAAGGTCATATTTGTGTACTTACTCTGCAATATCACCATTGTCAGATACCCCAGATTTGGATTTCTTCACAGATTTACCTACAAAATGTATAAGTTGGTTAACATTGTTTACCACAAGTCGTTTTTCCATTATAAATATACACACATGTCAACTCCACACCAAACCTACCCTGCAGAAAAGTAAAAGAATGGGGATGAATAATTATAAAGGGGAACAAATGATGGTGCATGTAATGATAATCATAATAATGATACCCGAGATTGCGATGATGATGAAATAGGTAATAAAGATGGTAATAATACTATTGATGATGATGATGATGATGACTATTGTGCTGTTGCGTTAACTGTTGATTTTCCTGATGATGATGATGATGAAGACAACGATGAGGTGAGGATGGCATTGATAATGATGATGATCAACCAAGCTATATTGTGAGGACATACCTTTCTTACTGGACCTATACGACTTTATTTCCGAGAGTCGTTCCTCATCGACTGAAGGTAGGCAACCAATCGATTTAAAATATGTGCATAGTTGACACTTATTATAATTGTATGATAAAGTAAGTCTTGTTACAAAGATATTATGTCTAAATGTTTACTATGTAATAAATATGTTATATGATCAATTTAAATATGAATCTAATTTGAAACACAATAAGTAATGCACAATTGTTAAAATTGTAGTGTAATGCTTTGTATATTTCCCAATTAATATCAACTGAATTATCAAATAAAGAAACAAACAGTAAGATAGAAATAACATCTACCAAAGAAATAAAATAAATATTAAACAAAATGCTAAAGTATGAATTTGAAATGGCACACTGCAACAAACGCAAAGTGATGTCAGGCCCCAGCACAAAACAACATAACATGCAAATGTTCAACATCCACCATGCAATGAAAACAGCAAATATTACATGAAATCGTAAATTAAAAGCAAACTACTATTTTAAAAAATATATAAAAAAACAACGATTACGTTTAAAAAAATATATTTAAATCAAGGTCCAAGCATGAAACAATTGTATACGATAAAAATGAGAAAAGCTGATATGTTAAGTTTCATGTTAAGCCCTTGTTATAAAGATATGTATACAAATCCATTTGTTGCCATCTTTCTTCATTTCTTTTATCAGTGCAAAGTAAATTTTAACAACTACAAACCTTCACCCTCTGGTTGCTCTTTCTCCTCTACCTTCTCCATCTCATTAGTAGCATACTTTACAACATCAGTTACATCTGTATCATGGCCATTGCCCTCCATGACTTCATTTACATCTTCTGTTTTATCAGAAATTTCCTCAAAGTGTCCTGCAGACTGTTCACTAATGTCAGCATCTGGGACTCCTAACACAACTCTGATGGTCTCTTCATCCATTGATGACTCTGAATCAGACTCAGGTTCATCTCTCACATATTCCTCTTCCTCTTTTTCTGCATTTCCTAGAGCTTCTATCTTCTGGATCTCTTCATTACATTTACGGATATCATTAAGAATCTCCTCCTCTGCTATCACTTCATCATTGAAATCATCTCTGTTATCCAGTCCACTATCATCAAACCCTGATTCATTAGAATTAGCCTTTGTGCCTTCAAGAAAGTCTTCAGGACTGTTAACTATACGATGACTTGCACCTGTTACATCATTGGATTTTGCACCTAGGCTATGATGTTCATTGTATTCATATTCATGAGCAAAAGAAGTATCAGGTACATCAGGGGACGATTCTTCCACCTGCCAGGCAAAGTGTGGAGAATACAGGTTTACCGCTGGAACATTGTCTGATATCTTTAGTTGGTTGCTATAATGCCTGGTTATAACATTTCCAGGAGCAGACTGTCTTCGATTAAGCAAGTTCTTATGCTTTAACTTATTTAAGTCATAGGAGACAGACTTTCTTGTATAAGCAGTAGCTGTAAATGGTTTCCAGCTTGTTGTCTGTTTGGTAGGAATGTTTCTCTCTTGTAAAGAAATCACGGTTGCTCCATTTCCGCTGTGAGCATTACTCGGGGAGTCTTTTGAGGGTGAGATTCCAGTGGAAGATCTTCCAGTAGTTGGCCTGGAGGGGGAGATTCCAGTGGAAGATCTTCCAGTAGTTGGCCTGGAATGCAAGGATTTCCTAGATAAACGTCGTTTTTCGTCAATTTCTACATTAATGACACCAGAAATAAATTCTTCTGTGGCAGAAACAACAGACTCTGATTCCCTGCCACGTCTGTGTGTGTCTGATGTTGATTCTGCTGCACTTTGAGACCTTGACTTACCAGCACTTGATGTAGTATGACCTTCCACAACATTCTTTTCTTCACTAACAGTTCCTATGGGCTCCTCTGTGATTTGAAACATCCTTTGACCTCCATTGCCCTGTCCCTTCCCAGGTGAATCCCTTGCACCCTTAAAAACACCCTTGACCTCTTTACACGGACCCCTATTTTTATCCACAGACTCTGAATCACCTTTTACCTCACTCTGACCTTCTGAACTTGTGCAACCTTCACCTTTATCAGACTGTGCTAAACTACCTGGATATAGTCCAGAATAAAAAGAAAGTTCCCTCGCCCTCTTATTTTCATCTGAATCACCATTCTCTTCCGGGCCATAAAAAAAGCTAGTTCGTGCGTCTAAGAGAGCTGAGTCTGTGGAGTTTTCTGGAGTCCACTGTCGACGTACAATGGTGGCCGAGGTGATATGCGAAGGAGACCCACTGGAGTCCCTGTTCTCAAGGTCATTGACTGAAACTGAACAGAGGCAAAAAGGGCATGCAAAACATACAGGCAAAATCATCACCAGGCTATTAGGACTGAGTTAAGTGATACAACATCAATACATGCAAATAACGGGCTGTATGAGAAAGTATTTAATTATGTACCTTTTTATTTATTATATATTATTCTAAAATAATAGAGTAACATAATTACTTTTAATTTTCGGACAGTCTAAGACACCCATTTTTCAAGCAAAAATAATTATTTTTCCTGACTTTTTTTAGGACATATGGGTTTTTGTCCATAATTAATGTCTCTTTTTTCTGACAGTATATTTTACAGTGCTATTCAACAAACATCTGCCCTGTTTTTGCTTATCTTGTAAAACTTCAATCATTGATTTTTACAACCAGATTAAGGTCATAAAACCTGGCAGATGCATGCTTGAGGGCAATGGACCATTATATTTGCGTAATTGGGTAAATAACCATGTATATGGGTAGAAAACAATGGATTCCACCAAAAGCATTTGAAACAGTTTTATTATATTAAGGAAGCAGAATGTTTTATGATTTTACTTTTTTGTTCAATATGATTTCAGACAAAGTTGTTTTTTATTTCAAAGCAGAAAAAGAAGAAAAATTATTGTACATTGATTTCTTGCTTTTCTTTCAATATAATTATAATTTTCGAACACCTTAATTTTTGTCTCTTAATTTTTGGACACCTGTAATTTTTAATATTATTTGTATCTAAATTTTCTGATCTTTTAAGTGTCAGAAAACTGCACAGCGACAACTCTTCCTTTTTTTTTTTAATTTTTTGCGTTTGTAGAAAGTATCTTCTTAAAAAAAATTAATTTATGCTGAAAGTGTCCGCCCTGATTAGCCTGTGCAGACTGCACAGTCTAATCTGGGACAACACTTGACGCACATGCATAAACCCCCTTTTCACAGAGCGCGGCTCATATATTAGCTGCTTTCCGAGAAAATTGTCATTTTTTATTATTGCGCAAGTTAAGACAAAGTATTAATTGCATTTTTTTCTGAAAAACAAAATACAGTGTTATAAAGTTGTTACAAGGTTAGTATTTTACAATGAAATGCTTATTAAATTATTATACAACACTGACTTATAACAATATTGTGTATCACACATACATTCGTGAAATAGAATACAACATTACAACACACAATAAAAATGGCTTACTTATGTGAGTGCAGTATAACCTACCTTGTGATCCAGGTCTTCCCAAGTAGCCGCCAGCTCTCACAGACGCTGCAACTTTCTTGGCTGATAAGACTTGGAATGCCGATCGAGGTGTTGAAGGTGGGCTAAACAAACAGACAAAAATGAGGCATGTCATGCGAGAATGGGTCTTATATTATATACAGCCACTGTCTGCGCAGTCTGATCGGCAAACAAGACCAACAAACCTTGCAGGCCTTTATTTTTTTGACAAGATTGACCAAATGCTGTATAATTATGGTATAAGACAATTTTTGCACAAACAAATATCTTCCTTATGTCCTAGTCCCAAAAATTAGAACTTGATTGTGGTATATGAGCGATGAATCACGATGAAAAAGATTAAAATAACATTTAATATTAATGTTAGATGAATCATTGACCTCATATCTAAGTAATCATATTGTGTAATGGTGACAAAAACAAAAATTATTTTAAATGCACAGTTTTGTTATTGTGTGTTGTTGCTAAGCAAATATAAAATGAGTAATTTATAATTTGCCTTTGGCGAGTGAAATAGTCCACTTCATTTACATTACAATTAACTACCAAAAGTGTACAATGTGAATAAATGAAAATAATATATTGTGGTTTGATAAATGTAGAGTTTAATGACAACAGCAGTTATGCAAAGTGTTTTGTCACAAGACAAAAGATAAAGAAAAAATATCCTTTATAGGAACTGGAGCCATAAAGAATGTGCTCATTTATAACATAAACAGCATGACAGCATTCAGGAAAGTATGCCTTGATCTATTCTAGAATAGTGTTTGCTATTAGAGTAAAAAGTGTGTGCCTTTGATCATTTTTAGGAAAACAATAAAACAGACATCAGAATAAAACACAATGTGGGACACACAATACTACACAGGTTGGAATGCCAATTTATAAAAGTTAACAATGAATGTTGAGTGTGGTCTATCAGTAATAAAAGAAAACATGGTATTTCTTGGCATGAAACTCATTCATTTTTTAACATACTAGAGCAATCTGTTGTTGTTTTTCAATTAAATTAGCATTTATCTTTTTTTTAAATCCTTGCATAGTTTTTCTAGAGTCCATATTACAAATCTGAGCATAAAAACAAATGAGCCCTGCTCTGCGAAAAACAGGGCTTAATGCATGGGCATAAAGTGTTGTACCATATTAGCAGAAAAACAGGGCTTAATGCATGGGCATAAAGTGTTGTACCATATTAGCATGTGCAACCTGCACAAATTAAAACAGGGTCCACAGTTTTCGCTTTTACTGATAATTTGTCAAAAGGAAGTATTGAAAATCCTGTAAAGGCAAAAAGTGTTGTCCCTGATTAGCCAGTGCAGACTGCATCCACAGGCTAATCTGGGATGACATCCTGTTCACATGCATTAAACCAATATTTCGCAATATAAATACAATAATTTCAATAAACCAATATAAAATGATGTTGAAATTGTTGTTTGTTATTGTTCAGGTGTAGCGTCAAGGTATTGAATCATATCATCCATTATTTCTTCATATTTTATTTCAAATGGTTCCTTAAATAACAATGGAGAAGAAAAGAGCCTTTCAAATGCTAATCAATGACATTAAATCACCTTTTCATAAATAATTTGTAATGCTTTTCACAGACTCAAATATCTTTCAAATTCACTTAAAGTGAACTTAAAATGGCACATTATGTACGTCAGGTGGCAAAAATGTGTTTTCAATGGAAGCTATTGTTTGATAAATTGCAGACATAGAAGATAATAATGTAAAACTTTTGATTTATACAAAATAATAAATGGCTTCTTAATTTGTTCTTCAAAAGGTAGAACTTTCATTTCAAATAGTGTTTTTTGTATAGTCTAACATTTTAAATTTCAATATAGGCGTGATAAATAAATATTCATTCCTGAATTTGATATCCTTAAAAAGCAGTGATGATTAATTCTGAAAGTGACTTCTTATACAAAGAATAACCAAATGAAGCAAACTGATATTATCATTCTTTGTGCACAGCAACAAGAATTGTAGAAGAAATTACAAAATATTTCCACATAATTTATAAAAGATTAAAATATATCAAGTCATATTCAATGCATCTGAATATTTGAGGTCACTTAAACCATACACAGAAATCGCTTTATCATTCCACAATTTTAATTGAATAAGCTAAACAATGGCAAGAGAAAGCAGAGAAATTATTGGAAAACAGTGATAGATATTGGTTTCCTTGCTATTGATCACAGGCCAAAGTGGGAGCTAAGAACATGTACCAGTATCAATAATATTTAATATGAAGTACAGGTATTTTGGGAACAATAATGCATACTACATAGAGAATATTTGATTGCTTTGGAGGTACATGTGCATTATTTCCTCAGTAAAGGTAGAAAATATGTAATTTCACAAGCTCTGCAGCAAATGAAAATGTGTAATTTTCTTACTTACCTGCAGAAATACCTCATAAGCAAACACATTTAATAATTATTTCTCCCGAATACAAATTACAAACATTAAAAATAAGAATGTAATACATCATAACTGAGCTTTTGTCAGTTATGAAACATAATCATTTTTGGGGGAGAAAATACTTGTCAATGATTATATTAACACTGTCCTCAGACTCCCTTCAGTAACCTAAGCCATAGAATATTTAGAAGTGATTCTATTGGTTTTACTGAGTATACAAGTGAATACGTATGAGCCTTGATCTTGGAAAAGGGGGTTTAATGCATGTGCGTAAAGTGCCGTCCCAGATCAGGGACGACAACTCCTGCTTTTATGATATTTTTCATTTTTAAAAAGTCTCTTCTTAGCAAAAATCCAGGTTAGGCGGAAAGTGTCCTCCTTGATTAGCCTGTGCAGACTGGGACAATACTTTACGCATTCATTTATTATTCATTAAACCCCTTTTTACAGAAAACTGCTAAAATATTAAAATCAAGTAATAAAAGTAATCACATGGTGAGTACAAGTCACATCGTACTGTGCACAACAATCACAAGAATGCACATGTTGTATGATAGATGAAATTAAAAAAAGGCTGAACCCTTTACCACTTAGATACGTATTTTGACGCATTTGTAGTCCCTCATAAAGTTAAATTTAATTAAAGACCCTTTTTACTAGATTCAAATTTAAAGGCTTCACTTCCAACCCTTAGATACTGTTCAGCAGCAAACAGCATAAAATCTGAACAAACTGCGAGTTACTCGCAGGCTGTTCTTGTTTTATGCTATTTGCACATAGCCATTTTCACTTAGCTGAGTGGGAAAGGGTTAACAGCTATGAACTAGAAATCTTTCACAGCCACTTATGTCACCATGATGACCCATGTTTGGACACAGACAAATCCACCATATTTTCTTATATGGACAAAAAGACAAAGGGGCATAATTCTGGCAAAACTGGTTGACGCAATTATTCCTACCTTTAAGATACTCCGCAGATCAATGTAATTCAGCAATTAAAGTTTGAACAACGTCAAACAAGGAGTTAAAGAGTTCAATACACAGAATTTTAAGCGGAATACTTTCTCGAATAAACAAGAGATGTGTTTTTCAGAAACACAATGCCCCCTACTGTGCAACTTTGAAGCCATATATTTGACCTTTGACCTTGAAGGATGACCTTGATCTTTCACCACTCAAAATGTGCAGCTCCATGAGATACACATGCATGGAAAATATCAAGTTGCTTTCTTCAATATTGTAAAAGTTATGACCAAGGTTAAAGTTTTGTGACAGACACACAGACATACAAAAATGACAGACAGCCAGACAGACAGGCAAAAATAATATAACCCCCCTCCCCCCCCCACCCCCCCCCCCCCCCCGATTATTTGATCCAAGGGCATTCTCAAATAAAAGTTCAGACAAAGGGCAGTAATTCAGCCATAACTGGTCCCAACCAATTGTCCTTCTTTATCAATCATTTACACATGAAGGTCATTCAGCTGTGAAAGTTTGAGCAATATTTGCTTCACTGATCAAGAGAAGTTGAACCCACAAAACTTTGGGATTAGATATTCCACATGGAAAAACAGACAAAGGGTAATAAATCTTACAACTTCATTTCTTACAGTCATCTGCACATTACAGTAATTCTACTGTGAAAGTTAGAGCAAAAAACCATGAGTCAAAACACAAAATTTGGGAACTATACATTCTAAAGTTGAAAAACTGATAAAGGGCCATAATCCTGCCAAACCTCATCGCAGCCAAATTGTCTTTTTTTTAGATCATCAACTCATTAAAGTTTAACTGTGACAGTTTGAGAGCCACCCAGCAATTCAACATTAAAAACACCATCTTTTGGATGCATGGATGAACTGATGAAGTGACGTACATACTGACGGACAAGGTCAATATTTAATGCCTACAAATTGATGGGGGCATAAAAAACATGGCTGTATATCATAAGCAAACTCAGCATAAACTTTGAATATATATCAAGAAAGTTGTGTTCTCAAATATAATTATAACATTTAAAGCACACATATGCCTCGCTCTGGGGAAACCAGGCTTAATGCATGTGCGTAAAGTGTCGTCCCTGATTAGCATGTGCAGTCAACAAAGGCCAATCAGGGACAACACATTCTGATTAAACTAGATAATCACTAAGAAGAGATTTTCTTTAAATGAAAAATACAATGAAATCTGAAAATGTCATCACTGATTAGCCCATGCAGACTGCAAGGGCTAACTTGGGACAACACTTTACTAACAAGCATTAAGCCCCGTTTTCTCAGGGTCAAGCACAAACGTATTCAATCCCAGATTACCACATAAACTGGCTTCCCTTCCAGATTGCAAATTGAATTGGCAGCTTCCTAAAAAAACATTGTATAGTTTCAAAAATAAATTTTGAAACAATTATACATCATTGGTGAATGTAAAACTGCCCTTCAAATTACTGAAAAAGTTCTCTAAAAAATTATTTCAAAAGTGGATTTGATATTCCCATGCAAGAAAAAACTTACTTTACGAGTTCAGCCTTTTTGCCAGCAATTCCTTTAATAATCTCCAGTTTTTCAAGAGAATGCTTCACAACACACTCATCCCCATGTGAATCTACAGACCTCCAACTTAGCTGCGAGAATCTATTAAGTTGCTGTTTAAAGCCATTGTTCCTTTGAAGAGCCCTCAACACACTGATTCTATTAACTTTCTGAGAAAGAGTCACCAAATCAACTTCCTTCTTCTTAAAGCCATAATTAACTGATAGACATTCTCCCGCTAGAAGGCTTTTGAAATTTTGTCCTCTGAGTGTCAATTCAACGTGATTTGGAGGCGTTACTACTGAGTGTAACAATTTTGGTGACGCAGACTTCGAACGCTGTAAACTATTGCCACTTCCACACATAGTTACGTTATCAAAAACCTCGCACAATAATGGCCTGAGTTGTTAATAAAACCACCTTGCAAAGTTCTTTAATTAAAATTGAAAATAATGTTTGTCATGTTATATTTGAATATCTTTCATGTCCATACAAGTTTTGCACAATATATTTACGGATGAGTTTCAAAACTGTATTTTATTATCTTTTAAATATATAATGTACTATTGGTGTCTGATAATCTTCATGTTCTATAATACATAGTTCATACATTTATGTAAAAAACGATGTTGCATTTTTCTAATTTGTAAGAATACATCCAAAGAGTAATATGTCAGTTCTTCATTACCAAGAGCAAAATAATAATGAGAATATCATTCAATATTCAATCTGTTACTTTATTGATAACAATATGAAACTCTCAACCATACCAAACTATCAATGTCACAAAACAGCAAACAAGCACACACTATTGAGTGAATGGGCCCATGATCTATACCAGTGGTCTAAGTGTGACAAGCAGGCCAGTATGGTTCACACTTCCAAGCAATAGTATGCTTTGATCACTCTTTGATATCACTTTGTTCCAAAGAAATTATTTTTATAATATATATATACTATTAAAAACATAGATATAGATATTTCACAAACATGAAAATATGTATCTGGTTTATATCATTTGTTTACTATTGTGTGTATATATACATGTATAACAAAAGAAATGTTTAGATAATTGTCTTTTATTTATTATATGTTTTAATTATAAACTCATGTATAGTAAAAAGGTTGCCATGCCATAGTGGATATGGTGTCTGCCTAACGAGTGGGAGGACACAAGAAAACCCTCACTGAGGGAGTGTATGGTGTCTGCCTAACGAGTGGGAGGACACAAGAAAACCCTCACTGAGGGAGTGTCTGCCTAACGAGTGGGAGGACACAAAAAAAAACTCACTGAGGGAGTGGTCTTTAGATCTCCCTAAAAGAAATTGTGAACTGGTTCTACCCAGGAAATGGACTTAAGAGCATTTCAATAAGCCCCAGGATTCAGATGTAATGTTAAATAAGTATTGCAAAACATTTGTACTTATTTTTGTAGTAGCAGTATAATTTATACAATTAGTACTGGTAATTTATAAGTCAGTGTTTTTTTTCCATCATTTTAAAATGGGGAAAAATCACATCATTTTCACTCAAAATGGGAATTTGGTGTTGAGGTTTTTTTTTGCTAACAAATACTTCTTAATTGAGTATAAAAGTGTTTTCAATATTATATTTTCTAAGTTTCAATTTAAAGAGCTGAATATGGAAAGGAACTAAATGTTGCAATCTACTAAAAACCAACAATATTATATAGTATTATTATAATAAATTGAAACCTTCAGTTGTGATTTTTAGGAATACTTATTTGTGAATAATATATAGGTATTATTTTACATAACCTGAAGGTGGGACAGGTGGTGCTAGCCTTTCTTGTGTTGCTATAATGTCCCTTATAACTAAAATAATTCTCTACAGGTTGCTCAGGTCACAGACCACACACAAAAACAAAATATCTGAAATTGGCCATGCCTCACACAACTCAACAAGTAACGCCTGTCAACAATAACAAACAATCAAATCAAGGATATGTAACCGTGTTAACTTGTGACGTTCACCCTTGTAATGCCATGTTCAGCTGACTTGCTACCTAACCTCAAGTAAGCCGATTAATGTTCATAATTCCATTAAATACAGAAGTGTTGTGTTATTGATTATGACAGTCAATTCATGGGATTGAATTACTGTATTAAATGTGTTGTAAACAGTAATAATTGTTAATAATTTCAAATGAAGTTTTCTTTACTGAACATATTTGTTTGAAATTGTTTGAGTCTTGCTATGGGAACACAGGGATTAATTGTGTCTTGTTCTGAGAAAACTGGGCTTAATTCATGTGCGTAAAGTGTCGTCCCAGATAAAGCTGTTCAGTCCGCACAGGCTAATTAGGGACGACACTTTCCGCTTTAATGGTATTTTTAGTTTCAAGGAAGTCCCTCCTTACCAAAAATCAAGTTTAGGCGGAAAGTGTCGTCCCTGATTAGCCTGTGCGGACTGCACAGGCTAATCTGGGACAACACTTTACGCACATGCATTATGACCAGCTTTCTCAGAACAAGACACAATACATGTTCGCAAAGTGTTGTACCAGATAATCATGAGCACTCCACACGGGCTAATCAGGGACACCACTTTCCGCTTCTAATTGTTCTTGTAAGTTTAAAGGTAGTCTCTTCTACATGAAAATCTAGTCTATGCTAAGTGTCACATTGTGCACATGCATTAAGCCCCATTTTCTCAGAGTGTGACACGTTTGTAAAGTCACTTGCTCAGAGGATTTTTATGTATGTATATTTTATTTTAACTTAAATGATGGACTTCGGGTGGCATTTGATTTTAAAGAGTAATTTCAGCAATTTTAATTGCTTTCTGTTTTAATACATTTTATAAAAAGCCCCTCCTATGCTATCATAGCTGGGGGCATCTTCAAATGAAGAATACACTTGTATGTAAGAAACAAATCTGCATTCTGAAATATATACTGCATACCATTTAATTGCATAGGGCAACAAGTCCCTCTTTATACAGAATTATATAAAAATCAATGAGCCCCAAAAAAACAGCATTAAATAAACAAACAACATACCCGGGGGAGGTGACCCTTGACGAGACGCGGGATACGGGCCGCGTGAACTGCCCGGTGCTGTGACCGTCCTGAGAGGACGGGTAGGACATGGGCCACCCATTGTTGTCAAGGCCGCGCAGTAGCGCCTGCAGTTCCTGTGACTCTCGACTCTTCGGCAGGTATGTGCTGCCATCGCTGTGGTGACGGGAACTGCAAAGTTTTAAGCACATGGTAACGGGAACTGCAATGTTTAAAGCACATGGTAATGAGAACTGCAAAGTGTTAAACAGATGGTTACAGGAACTTCTAAGTGTTAAACACATGGTAACAGGCACTGCGAAGTGTTTAACACATGGTTACATAAAATGCAAAGTATGAAACGCATGGTAACAGGAACAGTAAAGTGTTAAACACATGGTAATGGGAACAGCAAAGTTTTAACACATGGTAACATAAAATGTAAAGAATGAAACACATGGTAACATGAACAGTAAAGTGTTAAACACAATGGTAAAATGGGAATAGCAAAGTTTTAACACATGGTTACAAGAACTGCAAAGTGTTATACACATGGTAACAGGACCTGAAAAGTGCTAAACACATGGTTACTTGAACTGCAGTATTAAACAAATGGTAATATGAACTGCAGTGATAAACAAATTGTTAACTTGAACTGCAATGTGTAAACAGATGCAGGTGGTCCAACGCATAACTGGTACATTGCATTATACACTGGTGTACTATGGTGAGATAGAAAATTTAAAGAAATTTGACAACACAGGCACAGTTATTGCTTTCAAATAGAAATCAGACTCTTGTGAACTCTTTAATCATAAATAGTTTATACTAATACTTGGTTAATTTTATGAAAGTACTTCATAAGTTTTGATGAAACACTTTTCTGTATTTCTTGAGGGGTACTCCAATGGCTCTAACTTGGGTAAATCAATGGACACTCCCTTTAACACATTTTAGCAGTTTGTTAAATTAACCATGGTTAAGTTTGGAGACGTTTTTTTTCTTGGCTGACATAAACTTTGATGTGAATGCTAATTTCTGAAAAATTGATTAATGCATAGTGCTGCCTGACGACAGTGTAAAAATTCACTGATTATCAAGAAAATATGTGTAATTTGTTTTGCATGATATCATTAAATAATGGGCAAGTGACCATCCAACGTAATATATATTGTTGTTGTTGTTGTATATGTATTGTTAACGTAATATATATTGTTGTTGTTGTTGTTGTATATGTATTGCTAATGTAATATATATTGTTGTTGTTGTTGTATAATGTATTGCTAATAATGATAATGAACTTGAGCCTTGCTCTGGGAAAACAAGCTTAACCCGGTACCACTTAGATACGCAGTTTGACGCATTTGTAGTCCCCTGTCACCACTTAGATACGTAGTTTGACGCATTTGTAGTCCCCTGTCACCACTTAGATACGTTGTTTGATGCATTTGTAGTCCCCTGTCACCACTTAGATACGTAGTTTGATGCATTTGTAGTCCCCTGTCACCACTTAGATACATAGTTTGACGCATTTGTAGTCCCCTGTCACCACTTATATACGTAGTTTGACGCATTTGTAGTCCCCTGTCACCACTTAGATACGTAGTTTGATGCATTTGTAGTCCCCTGTCACCACTTAGATACGCAGTTTGACGCATTTGTAGTCCCCTGTCACCACTTAGATACGTAGTTTGACGCATTTGTAGTCCCCTGTCACCACTTAGATACGTTGTTTGATGCATTTGTAGTCCCCGTCACCACTTAGATACGTAGTTTGATGCATTTGTAGTCCCCTGTCACCACTTAGATACGTAGTTTGACGCATTTGTAGTTCCCCGTCACCACTAAGATACGCAGTTTGACGCATTTGTAGTTCCCCGTCACCACTTAGATACGCAGTTTGACGCATTTGTAGTCCCCTGTCACCACTTAGATATGTTGTTTGATGCATTTGTAGTCCCCCCTCACCACTTAGATACGTAGTTTGACGCATTTGTAGCCCCCTTTCACCACTTAGATATGTAGTTTGACGCATTTGTAGTCCCCTGTCACCACTTAAGATATGTAGTTTGACGCATTTGTAGTTCCCCATCACCACTAAGATACGTAGTTTGAGGCATTTGTAGTTCCCCGTCACCACTTAGATACGCAGTTTGACGCATTTGTAGTCCCCTGTCACCACTTAGATATGTTGTTTGATGCATTTTTAGTCCCCCCTCACCACTTATATACGTAGTTTGACGCATTTGTAGCCCCCTTTCACCACTTAGATACGTAGTTTGACGCATTTGTAGCCCCTGTCACCACTTAGATACATAGTTTGACGCATTTGTATTCCCCCGTCACCTCTTAGATACATAGGTTGATGCATTTGTAGTCCCCCGTCACCACTTAGATATGTAGTTTGACGCATTTGTTAGCCCCCTGTCACCACTTAGATATGTAGTTTGACGCATTTGTAGTCCCTGTCACCACTTAGATACGTAGTTTAATGCATTTGCAGCCTCCTGTCACCACTTACATACATAATTTGATGCATTTGTAGTCACCACTTAGATATGTAGTTTGACGCATTTGTAGTCCCCCGTCACCACTTAGATACATAGTTTGACGCACTTGTAGCCCCCTGTCACCACTTAGATACGTAGTTTGATGCATTTGTAGCCCCCATCACCACTTAGATACGTAGTTTGACACATTTGTAGCCCCCTTTCACCACTTAGATACGTAGTTTGACGCATTTGTAGCCCCTGTCACCACTTAGATACATAGTTTGACGCATTTGTAGTCCCCCGTCACCTCTTAGATACGTAGTTTGATGCATTTGTAGCCCCCTGTCACCACTTAGATACGTAGTTTGACACATTTGTAGCCCCTTTCACCACTTAGATATGTAGTTTGAGGCATTTGTAGTCCCCCGTCACCACTTAGATATGTAGTTTGAGGCATTTGTAGCCCCCTGTCACCACTTAGATACGTAGTTTGACGCATTTGTAGCCCCCTGTCACTACTTAGATACATAGTTTGATGCATTTGTAGCCCCGTCACCACTTAGATATGTAGTTTGATGCATTTGTGGTCCCCCGTCACCAATTAGATACGTAGTTTGAAGTATTTGTAGTCTCATGTCACCACTTAGATATGTAGTTTGACACATTTGTAGTCTCCTGTCACCACTTAGATACATATTTTGACGCATTTGTAGTCTTCTGTCACCACTTAGATACATAGTTTGACGCATTCTTAGTCCCATAGAAAGTTAGATTTAATTAAATACTTTCCTTACAAAATTAAAGTTTTAAAGGCTTCATTTCCAACCCTTAGTTACTGATGAGCAGCAAACAGCGTAAAACCTGAACAGACTGGGAGTTACTCGCAGGCTGTTAATTCTGGTTTTATGCTGGTTGCAAAAGCCATTGTCACTTTCCTTATTTATAATGCGGGAAAAGGTAAAGGCAGAACTACACAGACTTATCTGGGACGACCCTTTACGCACATTCTTTAAGCCCCATTTTCCCAGGGGGAGGCTCATAATGTATTCCTAACAATGGTTTATGTATATCTATTAATTCATGCAGGTGTCTGGTAAATGTTTCCAGCTGTTTTATGCAATACCTGATACTCAAGTATAAAAAAGCAAAAACAATTTAACACTTTTCCCATAGATACAGATTTTTCTGTATTTGTAGTCCCTTAAAAAGTTACATTTAATTCAAGACCTTTCTTGCTAGATTCTAGTTTTAAAGGCATCATTTATTACCCTTAGATACTGATTTGTAGTCCCTTAGAAAAATAAATTTAATTAAAGACCTTTCTTGCTAGATTCAAGTTTTAAAGGCATCATTTATAACCCTTAGACCCGGATGAGCAGCAAACAGCATAAAACCAGAACAGAATGCGAGTTACTCACAGGCTGTTCTGATTTTATGCTGTTTGCCCATAGCCTTTTTCACTTTGCTTCTGAGTGGGAAAGGGTTAAAAGAGAAAGTCAAGAATAACCACGCAGTTCGGTTTGTGTATGTTTTAATGTTCTCTCCAATAAGTTGAACAGTGTATTATAAATTGATTAGGAAATAATGTTCTAAAAAGCCTACTTTTTGGATTTTAATATTTTATTTTGCTTATTTAACAATCCCTGTATCCTCCTATGATCGAGTCTAAGATATTTAAATATTTGCTTCACACATTTTCAGCATGTTTTGTTTCATTTGACAATCAAACTGGAATCTGAACAAAAAAATCACACTAATGATTTTTCATACACATCATATTGATATTAGAAGATGAACAAATATTATCTTTCAGTTAAGTGACATTGAATAACCCACATAATGGAGAGAGCAAACAGCAGTTGAAGAAAATCCAGGCCAGATTTTCAAAAAAAATCAATTAAGAGAGAACAAACGAGTAGCACTTCGTTTCATTTGCTCTGTATAGCTGTCTGAATATATATTTGACTATTTTTTTTTACCTCTGAGCATGTAAGGATCAGTTAAGATTCCTTTCCGTTATTTAATTGAGCCTCGCTCTGAGAAAAAGGGGGGTAAAATTCATGTGCATAAAGTGTCCTCCCAGATTAGCCTGTGCAGTCTGCAAAGGCTAATCAGGGATGACACTTTACGCATAAACTAGATTTTTGCTAAGAAGAGATTTTCTTTAAACAAAAAATATCATTGAAGCGGAAAGTGTTGTCACAGATTAGTCATGCATGCTTTAAGCACATGCATTAAGCCCCCTTCTCCTCAGAGCACTACTCTACATTTTTTACACTACAGTTTATGTTAACCCTTTGCATGCTGGGAAATTTGTCGTCTGCTAAAATGTCGTCTGCTGAATTTCTAAAATTAGCATTTTTTTCGATTTTTTTCAAAGAATACTATCAGAATAGCAAACAGTTTGGATCCTGATGAGACGCCACGTTTTGTGGCGTCTCATCTGGATCCAAACTGTTTGCAAAGGCCTTTAAAATTCAGCTCCAGCGCTTTAAGGGTTAAGAATTTGTTTAGTTGCTATTGCTTTTGTAACAATAAAATAAAAATAACAATTAAAATATTTCTTCACAAAATCACAAAGCTCTCCCTGTGTTAATGCATGATTATTTTTTAATACATTTTTATATTTTTAAAACATTGACTGTTGGGGCTTTTTATTCACGAAGTAACCAAAACAATGTGTGAACAACACAATTGTAAGGCTACAGTACACTATCAAGCATGCATCCTAACTGCAAACATTTAATTGCTAAGCAACACTATCACACTTTAAAACATGGCAACATTGCCCTATTATGACAAATCAATTATTCACCAGGGCACTCTTGTTTTCAAGTTATATGATTTGCTGTCGAGTCCTAATTATATCTGTCAATACCTATCATACCGCTAGACACTTCATAATATTCCCTGCTAAAAGCCTGCCATTCAGAAGTACACAATAAGGCTGTTAGCCTTTCTTTATTAAGCGGAACCAATTTAAAGCCCGAAATCGCTTTCAACTTTTTAATATCTACTCTAAGTAATGGTCTCATATAGACCGAAAGGACTTTCACTTTTATAAGGTTTCTATTAAAGGAAAGTATATTAAAGCATTTCTATTTTGAACACTAAAAGTGTAGTATTACAACGACATTTAAATAACTTGTACCTAAAGACTAGAATGTTGTGTAATGTGCATTATCAATCATCTTAAAAAAAGGTTTTGAGCATTTGCTCTTGAAGTTGTTTGATTATTTAATTGTCATAACAAAATGTTTAAAATTGTTTTATTGTATAAATAACAGAAACCACCAACAAATTTATTATAAATTCTGGCCTTTGTTTTACAGTTTTCAATATATATATATTTATAAATATATTATTCTTTTACTTATATTGCTTCTTTCCTCCTATTAATCTCTATCTAATCTTGATATTATTCTTAATTTAATGTTTAAGACAAAAAATGGGTAACCATGAACCATGTTGTTGTTGAGTGCAAGTTGAGAAATTTAAATCTATTCTCTGATCTTATTGCATGTAGTGAAATCAATAAATTGATATACCTAAATCATGTTATTCACACGCACAGGCACATATCTTTACTTAACCTAGCATTATAAGCAATCAATGTTTTCATGGCCTGATTGAAAATTCGTCATTTGGATCATAATTTCGAAGACTTAAAGATAACCTGGCTACCAATGTAATACCTCACCACGTTTATCTTGTTACAAGTAGAAAAGTCACGATAAAGGAGACATCATCTGTTTAGACAGAGGATAGAAGAGTCACATACGCTATCCTTCGTAAATCTTAAACAAACGTGGGATATTGATAATGCTCCGGACAAAATGTTCAAAATTGATGTTTCGTCTTTTAAGTGGAAAGATAATGAATTTCAAGATGATATGAACAAATACACATGTCACCAATATTTAAAATAGTATTTATTTATTATAACATATACACATGTTTGGCTTTTGATTTTATTAATATTTTGTCTTTTTTTAATTTTATATAGTAAAGAACTTAAACAAGAAATGTGTACAAATGACACAAATGCGTGTTGTGTGCAATATATAAGAATGAACACTTAATACAGCCTGTATGTTCCAATCCTACACATAAAGCCAATTTTACATAACGTGACATTGATCTTAAAGCATGATTGTTAATGCTTAGAAACATCATTGTTGGTTCTTAGAACATGTTGTGTTTAAATGATGAAAAATGACAAAAGATTAGCAACATGGTATTAACACATCCTCTCAATATTTGCGCCAATTTATTTTATAATCCCTAAATACACACCAAAGTTATTATACAGACAAACACATGTACTTTCAATATATACAAATAAATGATATGCAAAGTTGTCTTTTATTTCAAGAAGTACATGTTCTACTTCAGAGAGTATATGTTTACTTTAATGAGTATTATGTTAAACATTCTCACCTAGCGCTGGACCGGAGATCGCGCAGGTAATGGTTGAGGTCCCCACCCGGCTGTACAGTGCGGTCCACGTCTGGTTGATGCGCAGGCTGTGTCTCGTTGTCAATGCTGCGCATGAACTTCAGGAATGACTTGTTCTTGGTGTCCGTGATGCTTGTGTGCTCATGGTCATACTCCTGTCCAATTAACCCTTTACCACTTAAATACGTATTTTAATCCTTGCCACTTAGATTATGTATTTTAACCCTTTACCACTTAAATATGTATTTTAACCCTTTACCACTTAGATACATATTTTAACCCTTAACCACTTAGAAACATATTTTAACCCTTTACTACTTAGATACGTATTTTAACCCTTAACCACTTAGCTACGTATTGTAACCCTTTACTACTTAAATGGGTATTTTAACCCTTTACTACTTAGATACGTATTTTAACCCTGTACCACTTAGATACGTATTTTAACTAGGGATGCAAGAGGTTACAAAAATCATTAACCGGTTAACCTTTTTCCGTAACCAGTTATTAACCTGTTAATCAAACCGCTCTAACAAAAGTAATCTCAAATTTGAAATTGCTTGCGTTGATAACATGCCAGTTTCGTAATAAAATGTATTATACAATTTATTTTAATAATTGTGTAAATGTATGCTAAAAATTTAATTTATTTTTCCTGCGTAAATGCATAGAATTAGAGGATTAAAGAACTACACAATGTTCATTTTCACGTGTCATAACTGTTTTTGGTTGGGTCGCTTATTTTACGTTTGCATTGTATCGCTCACATAAAATGGAGTGTTCCTTTGTTCATTCTGTTTTAATTTTTGAAACTCAAATTGGCTCAATATAGAAATGTTTTTTGCCCTTTCAATTCGTAAAGTGGGTCAAGTGTGTTCAACGAATCCGCATCTCTTCTTATTCGATAATAGTATATTATAGTGTTTGCATTTTAGCATCTATAGCCGAAGTATTGTCGTTTGATGTTCATTATGCAATTAAAAACATGTGTGTAAAATAAACGACACGAATGCAAATTAAATTAATTTTGAACGAAATGTAAGTTTAATATTTTGTTTAATCAGTACATTTATTTAATAGCGAAGTAACTAAGTATTATGATCTCAAATACTGATAGTAACATAATGTTTGTTAATGTACCATAGCGAGCAAATTTTAAGCAAATACACAAATACTAAATTTAACGGCTTTATCTTTTAAATATTTTTAATTGATGTTTAATTATTTAATTAGTTAATAATTTGTTTTCTTAAATAACACTTGCATCAAACGGTAATGGTGGAATAGTTGGACGTAAATTATAATAATAAAATTAATTTCTGATAAACAAAAACGACGTTAAAGCAGGTATGCAACGATTTTGTCAAATATTTATGAATTTATATAAAATGTGTAAAAAACTTATTATACATATATTTCAATATAAATTAAAATAAAAGTTAAGAAGAACATGTGTCGAAACATGCGAAATAAGTCTGATATTTCTGAAATTGAAAATGTCTGTACAGTCGAATTCGCCAGCATGTATATCATGCATGTACGATGTGAATCTTAATTTAGTTTTACAGTCATTTTAATTTCCTGCAACAATATCTATTCATACGACACACAAACACTAACTCCGATCCTAATAAAAAAGATTAATGCTTCGGAATCGGTAATTGTAGGAAAAAATGTACAAAATATCTTCTTCACAATTGGGTCAGGGGGCTAATTTGTCTTTGCTGCATTTTAGGAAATTCGTCTTCCATGTATAATTTTTCTTGCCTATTTTGTGTTATTGTAACATATTTTTTTTATCAATATATTACAATTTAACACATATAAAAATCATGCATACCCGCTTTAACTCGACGGCATTTTCGCGAGCAATCAGTGTTGGATATTGGTTAACAAAATATCAAATAAACAGTTTTTTATCGTGAATTCAATAAACGTGTCAATTGCGTCTTCGCGATTGCTCCCACTCCCTGCTGTTCGCTAGTTAAATTTTCGCGAGTCAAACAAAACAATAGTGTCAGTTATCAAAACGTACGTCCTATTTGTTATCACAAAGGTATTGATTAATATTGCTTTGTTACTTTGATTGTTGACACATTATTTATTACCATCGATGGTGCGGCATGTTATTCTAACTAGTAGCCAGCCATCGTGGGATAATCACCTTCGACCAATTCCGTTACTCTCCATTTATCTAATGCTGGAGAGTAACGAAATGAATTAGTCGTGGGTATCCGACGATCATGGTAGCCAGCGCAAGTTGGCAGTATGTCTGCGCATAAGTAAAATCGTACAATTTATTCCATGAAAAAACATAAACCAGTATTTTTTCAAGGTTAACCTTTTCCCAAAAATATAACCGGTGAACTGGTTGTTTTGGTAGGTTAACCGGTTTATCAGTTAACCTCTTGCATCCCTAATTTTAACGCTTTACCACTTAAATACGTATTTACATAATTGTAAATGCATTCTTTATAGCAAAATAAATGTGTTTCAGTATTTTAACATCCCAGATACATTTCAATTTGTTCATACTTGGAAAAAACAACAACAAACACATGTGATCAATTAAAAAAATAAAGATTTCTCTTTAGAGCATGCTGAGAAATATTTCAAGAAACAAACAGCTTAACAGTGCATGTCTATAAAAACAAAGTTGTCCTACAAATAAAGAATTTATAAAATAAAATTGAAATTTTATGAAATCTCATGAAATCTCAAAAGGAATTATGCCTAAGAGCCGTTCTCTGAGCAAACCTGAATTAATGCATTTGCGTAAAATTTGGTCCCAGATTAGCCAGTGCAGGCTACACAGGCTTATCAGGGACAACACTTTCCACTTTTCTGTTTTTTATTCATTCAAAAAAGTATCTCCTTATGGAAAATCCAGTTAAAGTTGAATGTGACAATCCTCATAATTAACCTGTGCTAATCTGTGAGGACTCCTATGTGCGCACATGCATTATGCCCAGTTTACCCAGAGCGAGGTTTATTATCTAATGATCTCAGTTCAACATCAATCTATCTAATGATCTCAGTTCAAAATCAATCTATCTAATGATCTTAGTTCAACATCAATCTATCTAATGATCTCAGTTCAACATCAATCTATCTATTGATCTCAGTTCAACATCAATCTATCTAATGATCTCAGTTCAACATCAATCTATCTAATGATCTCAGTTCAACATCAATCTATCCAATGATCTCAGTTCAACATCAATCTATCTAATGATCTCAGTTCAACATCAATCTATCTAATGATCTCAGTTCAACATCAATCTATCTAATGATCTCAGTTCAACATCAATCTATCTAATGATATCAGTTCAACATCAATCTATCTAATGATCTCAGTTCAACATCAATCTATCTAATGATCTCAGTTCAACATCAATCTATCTAATGATCTCAGTTCAACATCAATCTATCTAATGATCTCAGTTCAACATCAATCTCAATAATGATCTCAGTTCAACATCAATCTCAATAATGATCTCAGTTCAACATCAATCTATCTAATGATCTCAGTTCAACATCAATCTATCTAATGATCTCAGTTCAACATCAATCTATCTAATGATCTCAGTTCAACATCAATCTATCTAATGATCTCAGTTCAACATCAATCTATCTAATGATCTCAGTTCAACATCAATCTATCTAATGATCTCAGTTTAACATCAATCTCAATAATGATCTCAGTTCAACATCAATCTCAATTTTCCCCACACAATGGCCCAGTATCATGAACATTCTCAATAACTGAGCTCAACTCAGAAGATAAGATAAGATTTGAGTTTCCACTCAGCTTAGTGTTGAGAATGCCAGTCAGCTCACAAACAATCTCAAATCTCTACCACAAACATATGCACATATTCTTCCTCAATCTCAGGGTTGAGTTGCAATGCTACGATGTAAAATTTATTTACACTTATATGTGTCGTAAATAATTCTGGGCCAAGTGTGAGGGTGAGCGCTTTAAAACCGGTTTAATTAATATGTTGTTTCGTATTGTGCTGTTGGGTACTGTTTTGGCAATTGGTCACTTGCCTTAAATAAAGAACTAAATAATTGTTTACAATGAGAATGCAATACTGCTCCAGCAGCTGGAGTTTCATTTCTTTATATTGACTGAGACTCAAAACTAAAAAACCAACTAATGAGAAAACCCAAGTGAGCTTTTATCCTACACAATTTCCATACCTGGTCCCCGAACTGCAGGACAGACTTAGTGAGTCGCTCGATGGTTCCCAGCTTCAGACTGAGATCAATCAGCTCCTTACCGGACGGACGTTTGATCTGCACATACTTTGGCTGCAACTCCAAACCTTCTGCCGGTAAATCTTCATCCGGTAAATCGTCCGGGGCAACGTAGATCTGCAGTGCCCCTGTGCGCGTAGTAAGCGTCTTAGGCAGGGGAATTCCATCGTTGGTCGGTTCCCGAGATCTGTGGCTCGGGACCCAGGACATGGACGTTGAGCGTCCTGACCGCGTACTGACTGTGACGCCATGGATGTGAGACTCCTGCTCTACCTCCGGAAAGGGTGAGTGTCTGTCCTACAGGAGATATACACAGAATTTGTTTCACTCTTTCTTGATATATTTGGCCTTAATATGCTTTTAAATAGGCTTTTTTAAGTTTGTTTTCGCAAATTGACTACATTTTTATATATTTCTTATAAATATAATTGTATATTTATGTACATGTAAAAAAGCAAATTAAAATCATATCTGGAAGAGAAATCGGAAAAATAAACCCTTCACAACTCAAATATGCATTTTGACGCATTTGTAGCCACTCAGAATATCCAATTAAATTTAAGACCTTTTTAAAATAAATTCAAGTTGTAAAGGCATTATTTCCAACCCTTAGATACTCATGAGCAGCAAACATCATAAACCCTCAGATACTGATGTGCAGCAAACATCATAAACCCTCAAATACTGATGAGCAGCAAACATCCTAAACCCTCAGATACTGATGAGCAGCAAACATCATAAACCCTTAGATACTGATGAGCAGCAAACACCATAAACCCTCAGATACTGATGAGCAGCAAACATCATAAACCCTCAGATACTGATGAGCAGCAAACATCATAAACCCACAGATACTGAAGAGCAGCAAACATCATAAACCCTCAGATACTGATGAGCAGCAAACATCATAAACCCTCCGATACTGATGAGCAGCAAACATCATTAACCCTCAGATACTGATGTGCAGCAAACATCATAAACCCTCAGATACTGATGAGCAGCAAACATCATAAACCCTCAGATACTGATGAGCAGCAAACATCATTAACCCTCATATACTGAAGTGCAGCAAACATCATAAACCCTCAGATACTGATGTGCAGCAAACATCATAAACCCTCAGATACTGATGTGCAGCAAACATCATAAACCCTCAGATACTGATGTGCAGCAAACATCATAAACACTCAGATACTGATGAGCAGCTAACATCATTAATCCTCAGATACTGATGAGCAGCAAACATCATAAACCCTCAGATACTGATGTGCAGCAAACATCATAAACCCTCAGATACTGATGTGCAGCAAACATCATTAACCCTCAGATACTGATGTGCAGCAAACATCATAAATCCTCAGATACTGATGTGCAGCAAACATCATAAACCCTCAGATACTGATGAGCAGCAAACATCATGAACCCTCAGATACTGATGAGCAGCAAACATCATAAACCCTCAGATACTGATGAGCAATAAACATCATAAAACCTCAGATACTGATGTGCAGCAAACATCATTAAACCTCAGATACTGATGAGCAGCAAACATCATAAACCCTCAGATACTGATGAGCAGCAAACACCATAAACCCTCAGATACTGATGAGCAGCAAACACCATAAACCCTCAGATACTGATGAGCAGCGACCATCATAAACCCTCAGATACTGATGAGCAGCAAACATCATAAACCCACAGATACTGAAGAGCAGCAAACATCATAAACCCTCCGATACTGATGAGCAGCAAACATCATTAACCCTCAGATACTGATGTGCAGCAAACATCCTAAACCCTCAGATACTGATGAGCAGCAAACATCATAAACTCTCAGATACTGATGAGCAGCAAACATCATAAACCCTCAGATACTGATGTGCAGCAAACATCATTAACCCACAGTCATTGTGAGACTGCGAGTTACTCGCAGGCTTTTCTGGTTTTATCCAGGTAGGTTATTTTAATTAATTTGAATTAATTTGAAATAATTTGAAGGTTTTTAAAAGCAATAAGGTTTCTAGAAGCACTCTCAATTCTGTTTCGTTGGAAGAGCCATGTACTTGCAGCCTTTGGATAGATCATAAGAACATTCAAATTCCCCATATCAATCTCGGTCTCAGGGCAGAAAACAAATTGTCCATCACAACCTTGCGACACAAGTTTTAATGTTCAATACAGCTAATTGGTCATGTTAATAATACAAGAAACTTATAATAATCTTTATGTTAAAATACAGCCATGCAGCACCAAAAAGTAACTGTTAATAAGTGAAAGAATTAAGGTAAAAACATTGTGATTTTTTTTTAACAAACTCAAAATACAATGTAAATGTCTAATTATTATAAGATGTTAGTTCAAAAGTGTTAGATAAGCAAACCAATTCCTGGATTTTAGTCAGTTAGAACCTGGCTCCAGTTTCAGAGATATTAGAACAACTATGTTATTTTAAAAGAATTCAAAATGGTTACCAGTTTGTTGTTTTCTTCATACTGTTAACAACAAATTAAAACAATTTTATATAGTTCAATAGTTTGGGAGTTTCAACTGTTTTAGGCCCATAAACAACAACAGAGAAGTGTATTGCATGTGTTAGCCGAGAAGCTACATAACATTGATCGAGTAGTTACATCACATTGATCGATCTTTGTCTGGTAACCCTGGAATACACAATAGTATAAACAAATAAATTACACTCTTATTAATATTTCCTTGTTAAAGTATTGGAGATTCAAAAATGATTTCTGGGTAATTTCTTAAAACTAAAAAAGCAAAGTTAACACTGTAGACTCAGAGCCTTTCTGTGTGTAAGTCAGATTTTGTGTTGGACTGTTTTTTCTTTGTCTATTATAATTTCTTTACAAATTCATGTTAAAATATATTCTAAAAATCTGAAAGTCAAAAGGTTACAAGAGATGTGATTGTCAGAAACACAATGCCCCCTAATGCGCCGCTTAAAAGCCATATATTTGACCTTTGACCTTGAAGGATGCCCTTGACCTTGACTTTTCCCCACTCAAAATGTGCAGCTCCATGAGATACACATGCATACCCAATATCAAGTTGCTATCTTCAATAATGCGAAAGTTATGACCAAGGTTAATCTTTTGGGACAGAATGACAGACAGACAGGCCAAAAACAATAAACCCCCGATCATTTGATCCAGGGGCATAAAAATAGGAGTCAAACTTTGCAATTGAATGTTGTAGACAACTAATTGAGAGTCATGTTAGAATTTTGAGTTATTCTTTTTTTCTATAAATTATGTGTTGTCTTACATGTAGACACTGTTTTGTGTATAATAAGGAAATATTGGAAATCATACATGTATTTAATAGACTTAAGTGTACACCCACTATAAAGTAATTTTCTGATAAGTTGGTAATTTGAGTACAGTGAGGCACAATTTTAGCTGCATCGAATAGTGAACAAAATGTGCATGGTTGGTAAATGAAACCACATACAAAAATGTGTTTATTATTCCTCAAAGTTCAAATTAGTTCAAATAAGTTCACTCATTCTTTTATTACAATGGCACACAACATATCATAGATTAAAACTTGGTTTTATAATTAAAATATGCAAAGCATATTATTATATCTCGTGTAAATAATTATACATTCATATTTCATAATGCATTTATTAATAAATATAACAAGTAATTATGTATTTTCAATTTCTATTGTTTCAGTGTTCAGTCAGTAAATTATAGTTTATTATTATAAATATTATGATACTGAATTGTTCCATATCCATAAGATTTAATTTCTAAGCAATATTTAGGATAAATATTATAATATAGTATTATATATGTACATGTATATGTTGCATGCAATTTTTTTATGTACATTTTGCAAACCAATTGACCCACTGTTACATGCAATATTAGTTTAAGCATGTGTAATAATGTTTAAAAAAACAACTTCCGTCCTTCCATAAAAAAATATATAATAATAAAATAATTATTGTTTAGCAAATAAAAATGGCTACAGGTAACATCATCATCATTTAAGAAACATGCACATTTCATAGCCTGTTGAAATGATATACAATAAATTTGGTCATTTATTATTTCAAGACATAAATATTTAAAATGAGTTTCTTTTCGCTGAAAACTAGCCTAGTGACACACAGTTTAAGTTAAAGTACTTTTTATTTATTTTATTTGTTTTTGAGATACTGTTATATAAAGTGCACAATTCTATCCAAATTACGTTTAGCAGTAATTTAAAAAAACAAGCAAAGAATATAGAACTGGAAGGTATCTTTCAGGTACAAAGTCAATATTCAGCAGTACTTCTGATAATAGGAGTATTAATAATTATATTGGGAAAAGGAAACTTGGACATAGTAACACGCGTATTACAGAAATGTCCTTTATTGGTATAACAAAAGATTCAATTTGTATTTCGAATTATTGAAAATATAAAAGTTCAATAGGTAAAATGGCAATTAAATTTACAGATATTTGAGCAATCAGTGTTTGGTACACTTATTGTATATTCATAGCATTGTTAAAATTTAGTTTCTTATTCATTACATTGACATGTACATGCAATAAGGACATCACAAATTAATTAGCAAACAATGTGTGATTCAATTCAATAATCCAATATGGTTGTCTGGTGTCGCAAATAAAAGCAAAACCCTATTAAAATACCAATACACTGAAAAAGACGCCCTTTCATACAGTCTTTTCAATAATGCAATAATGTGATTTTTTTTTATAAACAAATTCAAAATACAATGTAAATGTCTAATTATTATAAGATGTTAGTTCAAAAGTGTTAGATAACAAAACCAATTCCTGGATTTTAGTCAGTTAGAACCTGGCTCCAGTTTCAGAGATACACATGTATTAAAACAACTATGTTATTTTAAAAGAATTCCAAATGGTTACCAGTTTGTTGTTTTCTTCATACTGTTAACAACAAATTAAAGCAATTTTATTCAATAGTTTGCCAGAGTTTCAACTGTTTTATAGGCCCATAAACAACAACAGAAAAGTGTATTGCATGTGTTGGTCTAGTAGTTACATCACATTTATCGATCTTTGTCTAGTAACCCTTGAATACACAATAGCATAAACAAATAAATTACACTCTTATTAATATTTCCTTGTAAGAGTATTGAAGATTGAAGAATGATTTCTGGGTTTTCTTTTAATTAAAAAAAAGCAAAGTTAACACTGTAGGCTGAGAGCCTTTCTGAGTGTAATTCAGACTTTGTGTTGGACTGTTTTTTCTTTGTCTATTAGAATTTCTTTACAAATTCATATTAAAATATATTCTAAAAATCTGAAAGTCAAAAGGTAACAAAAGATGTGATTGTCAGAAACACAATGCCCCCTAATGCGCCGCTTTGAAGTTTGAAGCCATATTTTTTACCTTTGACCTTAAAGGATGCCCTTGACCTTGACTCTTCACCACTCAAAATGTGCAGCTCCATGAGATACACATGCATACCCAATATCAAGTTGCTATCTTCAATAATGCAAAAGTTATGACCAAGGTTAAACTTTTGGGACAGAATGACAGACAGACAGACCAAAAACAATAAACACCCGATCATTTGATCTGGGGGCATAGAAATATGAGTCAAACTTTGCAATTGAATGTTGTAGACAACTAATTGAGAGTCATGTTAGAATTTTGTGTTATTCTTTTTTTTCTATAAATTATGTGTTGTCTTACCTGTAGACACTGTTTTGGTAATAATAAGGAAATATTGGAAATCATACATGTATTTTATAGACTTTGGTGTACACCCACTATAAAGTAATTTTCTGATAAGTTGGTAATTTGAGTACAGTGAGGCACAATTTTAGCTGCATCGAATAGTGAACAAAATGTGCATGGTTGGTAAATGAAACCACATACAAAAATGTGTTTATTATTCCTCAAAGTTCAAATTAGTTCAAATAAGTTCACTCATTCTTTTATTACAATGGCACACAACATATCATAGATTAAAACTTGGTTTTATAATTAAAATATGCAAAGCATATTATTATATCTCATGTAAATAATTATACATTCATATTTCATAATGCATTTATTAATAAATATAACAAGTAATTATGTATTTTCAATTTCTATTGTTTCAGTGTTCAGTCAGTAAATTATAGTTTATTATTATAAATATTATGATACTGAATTGTTCCATATCCATAAGCTTTGCAAGTCTAAGCAATATTTAGGATTAATATTATAATATAGTATTATACATGTACATGTATATGTTGCATGCAATTTTTTATGTACATTTTGCAAACCATTAATTGACCCACTGTTACATGCAATATTAGTTTAAGCATGTGTAATAATGTTTAAAAAAACAACTTCCGTCCTTCCATAAAAAATATATACTAATAAAATAATTATTGTTTAGCAAATAAAAATTGCTACAGGTAACATCATCATCATTTAAGAAACATGCACATTTCATAGCCTGTTGAAAAGATATACAATCAATTTGGTCATGTATTATTTCAAGACATAAATATTTAAAATGAGTTTCTTTTTTGCTGAAAACTAGCCTAGAGACACACAGTTTAAGTTAAAAGTACTTTTTATTTATTTTATTTGTTTTTGAGATACTGTTATATAAAGTGCACAATTCTATCCAAATTACGTTTAGCAGGGATTTAAAAAAACAAGCATAGAATATAGAACTGGGAGGTATTTTTCAGGTACAAAGTCAATATTCAGCAGTACTTCTGATAATAGGAGTATTAATAATTATATTGGGAAAAGGAAACTTGGACATGGTAACACGCGTATTACAGAAATGCCCATTATTGGTATAACAAAAGATTCAATTTGTATTTCGAATTAATGAAAATATAAAAGTTCAATAGGTAAAAAGGCAATTAAATTTACAGATATTTGAACAATCAGTGTTTGGTAAACTTATTGTATATTCATAGCATTGTTAAAATTTAGTTTCTAATTCATTACATTGACATGTACATGTAATAAGGACATAACAAATTGATTAGCAAACAATGTGTGATTCAATTCAATAATCCAATATGGTTGTCTGGTGTCGCAAATAAAAGCAAAACCCTATCAAAATACCAATACACTGAAAAAGACGCCCTTTCATACGGTCTTTTCAATAATGCGCTAAATAGCTCTATACAGGTTTAGTTTTCAAAAATACTTAAGTCTACCATTGCTAATCCATTAAGACTGTCAATGGAATGCATAACACATTTCACTGACTTTCAAATCTTTTATTGAATCAGCTACCTTCTTTTATACCAAAATAATCCCCGTTATATAAACACATTTTAAAGTTCAGTAGTCTTTAAATTAAATTAAATAAAAAATGATTTCTTGTGTATTTTTTTATTTTTCTCAAAACTAAATTTAAAAAATTACATGGTATTATATCAATGTTAATATTTCATAATAAGATTTACCAGAATCACTGATTCATTATAACCCAAGTACTCATTTTGTGACCTAAGATTTCAAGGGTTAGTCTAATTACAATGTAGACTGCGTGTGATGAATGATATTTTTCTATCCAAATTATCATTAACAACTGGTAATTAATTTGGCTTTGCTAAATATAATATTTTCAGTTGCTTTGTGTTTTCTTGTATGCATTTAATGTTCACTTTATCTAGTGACCAGTTAAAGTTGATCAGTGTTCATTGTGTACTTTCATAAGAAAAATAAAAAATGTACACACAATAATAGCTTTTCACCCTTTTCTGGTCATTATATTTAAATGACACTTAAAATATGCTACATATGACAATTTAGTATCATAATACCTCTAAATATTAACTCTGTTTATTCATTTCCTTCCAATAAAGCTACTTCATTTCTTTTAATTCGTTGATTATTTCTTCTTAAATTCTTTTTTTTTAATTTAATATAATTCTATAGATTCTTAACTTTAAGACACTAAAATTATATAAACATACTTATCTATAGACAAAATAACACTTAACTTACCCCTTTTCCTGTAAAATAAGGGTCCACATATCCTGCTGTCCATGAGCCATAGCCCCTACTCAAGGGGCTCAGTGTATTTGCAGACATGTAGATATATTGATTTTAATATTTCCAATAACAAACAAAGTGTAATAACAAATCATTTAGTGTGAAAATTTATTTAAACATATCTACATTTCAAGTGGATTTTTAAATGATTGATTAGCATGCGAAAACCGCTTCACTTTATTTGCTGTCACACAGCTATGTTTTAATTAATCCAAATTACACGTGCACTGCATTAGGCGCACGATTGAAGTTTGCCGCTAAAGTGCTAGTACACAACGTTGGAATAGTTCATTTCAATGGTAGATAAAAAAACGCTTAAGTAGTATTGAATGTTACTCATTTTCATGTCAAATAAATAATGAATAAAATTATAATCAGCTTATCAACTTTATAACATCAAACTATTATAATGATAATTAGAACAAACCAAAACAAATCAACAGGTCCTCCTTGATTTAAAGTGGACTAGTCCGTTCTGAGCATGCGCAGTGGTCACAACAGCAAGTTCCGGTTACTCGACATATTGAAAATGGTAAGCCGGCAATTTCTCAAACTTTTTTTGTTTGAAGATGTAAAAAGCTCCTGTACAATTTGTTCGAGATGTAATATACTTATTGTTATTCTAAGGCTTTACGCTATGGCATGTGTTTTTCAGTTGTTAAAATGTTTTAAATTGGCACAAATTAACAAAAAGTGTCGCCACGTATGACAAACCAAAGCTTCCGTTTTGACATTTCTATCAATTTCGCGTTGCGTAGTCCGCACTTACGTGCATACCTCCAATCATTTATTTCATCGTAGGTTTGACGACTTTAGTTTTCAAAATAGCGTTTTGTCTTCTTTACCATGCCCTTTAATGTGTTCGTAGTCTGGTAGTGCATGAAAGTTGATGTGTATCGCGAAAATCTGTTACAAATTCGTAATGCACTATTTGATTATGCACCTGATTTTACTGCAGCTTTACTTTTGTGTAAAAAGCGACAACATATTTGCTTTTCTTTAATTTGTATTTTATCCAAACTCAGGAACAGTTCTTACACTAGTCAAGCTCTTCTAACTTACATATTCTACGACTAACAAATAACTTGCATTTACTGTTGACTGTGTCACATGACAAACATATAATAAAGCAGAATTTGCATGTGAATCTGACAATACACATTTCCACTAACATTTAAATAACCCTGTTTGCCATTTACCATTTGCATACAAACAATATTCTTGTAAAATGATTTGTTTATTTTCTTTGTTCTTAGTTTCTTTTCAGAGACAAACTTTTACTTGGTAAATTAATTATCTGTTGTTTGTTACTAAATCGTATTTTCTAATGTCATTGATGAATACAAGGTTTTCCTCATCCGTACTTATATATTTTTATTTGTTACTTCAATTGTTTTAATTTTCCTTTTCTGCATTGTCCTGGAATATTGACTCATGGGCATCGTAAAATCGTATGTATCAGACTACATCTGCTAACCAATAGATTTGCCCCATGTCTTTTGATGGCAACTCTAGAAATTTTTTTATCGCCAACTGCATTCCCAAATCTATTGAGTAGTTAGGCCTAACAAAAAAATATGTTTGTTTCCACTGACATGGCCTAAAAAATTAGGGTAGGTAGGAAGGCAAATAATTTTATTTTTAAAAATATTTTTTTTTTAGAAAATGTCGTACATGGTGCATCTTCTTCTCATTTTTTTGTGACAACTGTATGTACAATAAATTTGATGATATATGTAATGCAATATGGCTTAATTTAAATGCTTTAATGAAATAAAAACTTGCTGTTCATTAATTTTGTATTTGTTGGCGGCTGCTTTCCTTATTTCCGAGTTTAATGTTGACTTCTGGCAGCCGCTTTAATAGTCCATTTTATTACCAATAAAGGCATAACTAAAGTCGCAGTAAGCTTGACCCTCAGTGTCTATAGGGATTCAGTGTTGTTATACTTTCCGTTCCTTCGGAATCATGGAGCATATATTATATTATTTATAATATATTAAATAGCTCAAAAGCCATGCTTGGGGGACGCGAGTGGTGTTGCATGTAACATTATCACCATGAACAGACCCAATTAAACTGGGTGTGCTATTATACTTCTTGGATGCAGTTTATGCTTCCAATGGACCACATTTTCAGATTATATTATGTACTGGTGTCGTGAGGTCTATCTACCAGGGCTAGCGCTGTCCCAAAATTTCTTTGAGCCGACCAGGTTTTTGTTTTTCGATGCGCGAAAACTGGTTTTGAAATAATTATATATACATTTACTATCAACTTGTTTATATTCTTTTAATGACAACAAGGGCATATCACATATCATAATGTAACATACATTTTTCTATATAGAAATAATTAGTATGGTACTTGTCAACGTACAAACATAAGTTATTTTATAGATGAACATTTAATAGGGGTGTCGATTGATCCAAATTTGAAATCCTGAAAATTAGGCCGAGGGTCTTGGAACCGCAGCCGCAGGAATCCAACAGGAATAAAGGGCAGATCCACCACCCCATCCAGAGCCTTTACTAATTGTTCTTTTTTTTATAGTCTTTTCAATTGTATTTTCAGGTGAATACAATTTAAAATATTATAAACCACACCGTCCGTATCACCGCATGTGCATTCGTCATTCTATTTCTTCTATAAAGAACTTCGAAAATAAATTAAAATCGACGAAAAATAATGTATCCGAAAACGACAGTCCGAAAAATTGTACACGTTTGCCACATTAAGTAAAATGTGCATATTGTTTGACTGCAGACATTGCAAAACCTAGCAAATATACCAAATTCTTGATTTGGTTGCCATATTGCTTTACAATAGCATTTTTTGTGGGTAAAAAACAACTTAATTATCACCTTTTAATTTCAAACGATAATCGGCAAAAAGTTGCAACATCGTCGAAATAGAACTAATTATTTAATTATCATCCTTTAAATCAGATCGATAGTCGGGAGAAAGGTGTTAAGTAATAAGCTTAGAAATAATTTATTTATTGGTACGCTTCTTTTGATTTGCTAATCTTTAAATACGACGCTATATTGTTGGCAGACGACATGATCAACTGAGTGTGTATTCCAAGTGTACAGTGTCTGCGCATGTGTGAGCAAACTCATTGCTGATTGGCCAGCTACCACATGCGCTTCAATAACAATAAAAATGATATGCGGATAACGTAGACAAGTTTGACAAGTTTATTGACCGTTGCCGAAAAATACGCGGTCCGATTTTTTTCGAATTTTAGGCTCAAAAAAGATTAGGACTGGCAGCAAAAAATTAGGTAGGGTCGGGCCACCGGAAACAAACAATTATTTTTGTTACGCCTTACACAAAAGTTTCTGTGGGTTTCACTAGGTAGGGTCAGATTTCCAAAAACATGTACTGGATAGTTATTTAGTTTTAGTTTAAACCTATTTATTTTAGCTCGATTGCATCGAAAGCCTAAGGCTTATTGAAACGCTCCAGGGCTCGACATTAACTTTTGAAGCCACTTGTCCGGTCGGACAAGTAGACCAAAATTTAACTTGTCCCGACAAAAAAGCAACTTGTCCTGACCATTATATCTTATTCTGCTCAGTACTTTGCAAAATAACGAAATAATACAAAATCCTCAAATCATAAAGACTTAAATCGTTCAAAATACATGTTAACATAATTGTAGGCAATTTCAATACAACAGGAAAACTCGAGATTCTTGATTTTTACACATTTTAAACATTGTACATACCTGACAAAAACTTGTGATTTTGAAGACGAAAAACCAAAGGAAAGTAGATAAGACATATTTAAGCAGACGACATTGTACTAACGAAAACAAACCACAAATGGGAATGATGTCGTAAAATCATTGTATACATAGAGAATCAGATGACGCCTCTACATTAATTGTCTGTAAGATCGGTGTGTGTACCGATGTCGTAAAATGCATATTCTTTACTTCTTTACAAAGGAGAATATTCTTGTTATCTTGGCAAAGAAAAATAACAATGTTAAGGGTTGCTTCCCTTGTGAACAGTACGGTGTAGTATCACATGGAACTATCGGAATATCTCGCGCTTTGTCGTTTAAACGCAAACAAAATATAATCGAAAAAGTTTTGTTGTAACTCCACAGAAATAACGGATTTAAAGGCATTTTTCTAAGTAACTATTAAAATATAACGACCACTTGTCCCGTGGGACTAGCAAATTTTTTTTTTACTTGTCCGGACTAACAATTTGGTTGTCCCGGACAGTCTGACTACCGTTAATGTCGAGCCCTGCACTCTCGAGTCCGTTTCCTGGGCCTAGAACCAGTACTTGTTGTCTTTGGGGGAGATCTAAAGAACGTTCCCACAATGGGGATCAAACCCGTGACCTCCCGGTCATTAGGCACCATATCCATTACACCACAGGGACCTGATATTTATTTAAGGCCTCATGGTTTCATTAACCTTTTGTGCATTACAAAAACACCATGTACTACAAATATTTTATTTTAAATCCCTACACAGTATTTGTTTCATTTCAGACGCTCTCAGTTGATCAGATGGCTCGCTACGTTAGCCCGATCAACCCGGCCGTGTTTCCACATCTGACAGTCGTACTTCTTGGAATTGGAATCTTCTTTATGGCCTGGTTCTTTGTGTATCCTTACACAGTAACATTTCATGAGAAAAAGCAACACGAATCAGATAATCTTAGATTGTTATTAAGTTACACATTTTAAGCTTTTTTAATTATAAAGGTTGTTATAACATAGTTATTTATTGCTTATTATGCCCCCCTTCGAAGCAGAGGGGGTATATTGTTTTGCACATGTCGGTGAGTCGGTCCGTCCGTCAATCCGTTCACCAGATGGTTTCCGGATGATAACTCAAGAACGCTTAGGCCTAGGATCATGAAACTTTATAGGTACATTGATCATGACTAGCAGATGACCCCTATTGATTTTCAGGTCACTAGGTCAAAGGTCAAGGTCACAGTGACTCGAAATAGTAAAATGGTTTCCGGATGATAACTCAAGAATGCTTAGGCCTAGGATCATGAAACTTCATAGGTACATTGATCATGACTCGCAGATGACCCCTTTTTAGGTCACTAGGTCAAAGGTCACGGTCACAGTGACTTGAAATAGTAAAATGGTTTCCGGATGATAACTCAAGAATGCTTAGGCCTAGCAGGGTTCAACACTAAGGCACGTCCGACAGACATTGTCTAGTAAGATAAGGTGGTCGGGCTAGTAAAACTGCGGGCTAGCTTGTCCGACTGGTCGTAAATAAATATAAAAAAAAATCTATACTGATTCATAAAACTATAAATAACTGCTGTGAAAACCTGTACTTTTAATGTGTAAAATTACTCTTGTATTTACATTAAAACAAAACTAGTGTATTTAAATAAACGTGGAGCATTCACATGATTCATCACTATTTTAAGACGCAAAGGAGAGCTTCCTGCAGAAATTGCTTGTTTCAATTGGTCAAGTTGTCATGAATATTAATGATTTTCTGCAGTGTCGTAAAACTGTAGAGCATGATTTTACGACTTCTATCGAAAATAGGTATCGTCAATGTAAACATTTTTGCGTAGCAGACAAGATAATGTAATTTAAAGAATGGCTTTGTTTAAGTTCGGATTTTTGTCCGACAAATCAGTTAATAAAAAAGAGTCCGACACTTAACTGACACAAAACATAAATATGAAGAAACACAAAAACGTCAATTTTATCCTAGATGGAAAATCGAGTCAGTTCCCATGGCTTGAATTTGACGAAGAAAAGCAAAAAAGGGTTATTTTATTGTTTTACTCTATGCATAAAAAAATCTGGTGTTCACTGATAATTAACTGATAAATTCTGATTAAACAGTTACATGACACAATTGGGTTCATTTGCTATGTCATTTATTGTCTAGTAGACTTCAGGTTCGGGCTAGTACATTTTAAGAGGAGCTGGTCCGACAGTCTTCCTGTAAAAAAAGTTAATGTTGAACCCTGCCTAGGATCATGAAACTTCATAGGTACATTGATCATGACTGGCAGATGACCCCTATTTTCAGGTCACTAGGTCAAAGGTCAAGGTCACAGTGACTCGAAATAGTAAAATGGTTTCTGGTTGATAACTAAAGAATGCTTAGGCCTTGGATCATGAAACTTCATAGGTACATTGATCATGACTGGCAGATGACCCCTATTGATTTTCAGGTCACTAGGTAAAAGGTCAAGGTCACAGTGACCCGAAATAGTAAAACGGTTTCTGGATGATAACACAAGAATGCTTACGCCTAGGATCATGAAACTTCATAGGAACATTGATCATGACTGGCAGATGACCCCTGTTGATTTTCAGGTCACTAGGTCAAAGGTCAAGGTCACAGTGACTCGAAACAGTAAAATGGTTTTCGGATGATAACTCAAGAATGCTTACGCCTAGAATCATGAAACTTCATAGGTACATTGATCATGACTGGCAGATGATCCCTATTGATTTTCAGGTCACTAGGTCAAAGGTCAAGGTCACAGTGACTCGAAACAGTAAAATGGTTTCCTGATGATAACTCAAGAATAATTAGGCCTTGGATCATGAAACTTCATGGGTACATTGATCATGACTGGCAGATGACCCCTATTGATTTTCAGCTCACTAGGTCAAAGGTCAAGGTCACAGTGAAAAAAAACGTATTCACACAATGGCTGCCACTACAACTGACAGCCCATATGGGGGGCATGCATGCTTTACAAACAGCCCTTGTTTAATGTTTGACTTTTTTTATTAAGGATTATTAACCAGGTTTTCCGAAGGAAAAAACTGGTTATTAGATTGGCGAATGCGGGCGGGCTGGCTGGCTGGCTGGCTGGCTGGCCGGCTGGCTGGCGGGCGGACGGAACAAGCTTGTCCGGGCCATAACTTTGTCGTTCATTGTCAGATTTTAAAATCATTTGGCACATTTGTTCACCATCATTGGACGGTGTGTCGCGCAAAATAATGACGTCGATATCTCCAAGGTCAAGGTCACACTTTGAGTTCAAAGGTCAAAAATGGCCATAAATGAGCTTGTCCTGGCCATAACTATGTCATTCATTGTGAGATTTTAAAATCATTTGGCACATTTGTTCACCATCATGGTACAGTGTGTCGCACGAAAGAATCACGTCAATATCTCCAATGTCAAGGTCGCCACGACTAAAAATAGATTATTTTTTTTTAAACAAACTTACAAAGGGGGTTAATTTTGTTTGTTCATTTCAAAAGTTCAGTTTGAGTTTTCTCCCTTTATCAGATTTTTTTTCACAATGAAAACCTGGTTTTGTGACAATTTTGTCCCTTGTTTGATATAAATTGCCAGAGGTAATTCCTGATAAACTTGTTCTGAGGCAGGCATCTTGGCTTATAAGATATTTAATAATATCAGTAGTGAAATACTTATATATTTGATACCAATATCATGTTTATTTTGCCCCCCTTCGTCGGTCTGTCCACCAGATGGTTTCTGGATGATAACTCAAAAACGCTTAGGCCTAGGATCATGAAACTTCATAGGTACATTGATCATGACTGTCAGATGACCCCTATTGATTATCAGGTCACTAGGTCAAAGGTCAAGGTCACAGTGACTCGAAATAGTAAAATGGTTTCCGGTTGATAACTCAAGAATGCTTAGGCCTTGGATCATGAAACTTCATAGGTACATTGATCATGACTGGCAGATGACCCCTATTGATTTTCAGGTCACTAGATCAAAGGTCAAGGTCACAGTGACCCGAAATAGTAAAATGGTTTCTTGATGATAACTCAAGAATGCTTACGCCTAGGATCATGAAATTTCATAGGAACATTGATCATGACTGGCAGATGACCCCTGTTGATTTTCAGGTCACTAGGTCAAAGGTCAAGGTCACAGTGACTCGAAACAGTAAAATGGTTTCCGGATGATAACTCAAGAATGCTTACGCCTAGAATCATGAAACTTCATAGGTACATTGATCATGACTGGCAGATGACCCCTATTGATTTTCAGGTCACTAGGTCAAAGGTCAAGGTCAAAGTGACTCGAAACAGTAAAATGGTTTCCAGATGATAACTCAAGAATGCTTACGCCTAGGAGCATGAAACTTCATAGGAACATTGATCATGACTGGCAGATGACCCCTATTAATTTTCAGGTCACTAGGTCAAAGGTCAAGGTGACTCGAAACAGTAAAATGGTTTCCTGATGATAACTCAAGAATGCTTACACCTAGGATCATGAAACTTCATATGTTCATTGATCATGACTGGCAGATAACCCCTATAAGTTTTCAGGTCACTAGGTCAAAGGTCAAGGTCACAGTGACTCGAAACAGTAAAACTGTTTCCTGATGATAACTCAAGAAAAATTAGGCCTAGGATCATGAAACTTCATAGGTACATTGATCATGACTGGCAGATGACCCCTATTGATTTTCAGGTCACTAGTTCAGTTTTTGCTCCTGTAGTTTCAACTTTTCCAACAATTGCCTCATTTGCTGCTTAGCTGAGCACAATGTCAAGCTTTTATGTTTACTGATTTTCAATTGTGAGACATTTACATTGTACCTTTTCAAGACTCATTTTATAATTTATCTTCATGAAACTTGGTAAGAACATTTCCCCCAAAGGTATCTGCATTAAAAACTGGGTTATTTGGGTCAAAACCTTGATCACAAGGTCAACTTTAAAAAAACTTGTGAACACTTTGAAAGTTTCATTTTTTGCTGTGCTATCATGAAACTTGCTCAAATCATTTATGCCCATGACATTTCATCCAAGGTTGGAAAACATACATGTATGGCAGATTTCTAAACTGGGTCTTGTGACATCAAAAACTAGGTCACAATGTCAAATTATTCCACATTTGTTCCCCAATCTGTATACAAAATTGCTCAGAATAGTTTCCCTATGATGTGCCAACCGTGTTTGAAATTGAGTCAAGTTAGATCATATACGGACAAGGGTATGTGAAATTAATGGGGAAAAAATGAAGTGATAAAATTCCACATTTTTAATTTGTTGCATATCTTTATAAACTGGTCAGTACCTATTTCCTCATGATATATAAACCAAGTGTGTAACTTGGTCTTGTTTAACAATGAAGCTTCTGAACACTCTTGAGGCCACATTTGTTGCCCAATATACATGAAATATTGGTTTAATGATTCCTCTACTGAGTAAGAAACCATTTCAGTCCATTGAAAAACATAGCCTCCATGAAGCAGAGCAGTTTTCCTTATGTGGTTAAATTAAAACCATTTGAACACTATAGCAATCGCTTATGTTCTCATTTGTGAGCTGTGTACGAAAATTCTTGTTGGGTGTAATATACCTGCCAAGTGTTTTGACATTTTAATTGTGTAACATAATGAACACTACCTTCTCAGAACAGATTAGTTCCTTTAGGTCCCAGGTGATTGCCTTAGGGCCTGTGGCTCCCTTTTTATGCCCTCAGATCGAATGATCGGGTTTATATTGTTTTTAGCCTGTCTGTCTGTCATTCATTAATTAATTGTGTGTGTCCCAAAACTTAATCCTTGGTCATAACTTTTGAAATATTGAAGATAGCAACTTGATATTTGGTATGCATGTGTGTCTCATGGAGCTGCACATTTTGAGTGGTGAAAGGTCAAGGTCATTCTTCAAGATCAAAGGTCAAATATATGGCTTCAAAGCGGCGCAATAGGGGGCATTTTGTATCAGAAACACAGCTCTTGTTTAATGTTGGTTTACTATCCTTAACCTTCATGACAGATATGAGGTAACATCCAACAAATTTACAAGAGACGTCTTAAAGGAGCTCATAGTGTCGCTTGTAGCCTCTGTCTTCATGGGATTTGGAGTTCTCTTCCTTCTCTTGTGGGTTGGAATCTATGTTTAGCAGGAAATCCTTAAAAAGGTAGGTTTTATATTAAGAAATTACCTGCGCTCTGTGAAATCATAAAATTTAGTGGGGCAGACAAAAGCTCACCCACAAATTTTGAATACCTTGGTAATTTTTTTTGAATACCTCTGTAAAAAACTCAAGTAAATATTTTGAGACCCATATAACAGGGTGAGCTTTTAAGAACACCATTTTTCCATGGTTGGTTGGCAGACGTCAGTCATGCATCCAATTTTCATTACTAAATTATTTGTCGATATATGTTTTTAAGTTGTTTAGATCTGGATTTTTTAATTGCAATTCAGGCCTTTGATTAACTAAATTGTGTTGAGATTTCATGGCATTTGTGATCTGTCAATAGTTAAATTTTGCAGAATGATATTGTACGATAAAGAACTTGTAAATTCTCTACAAAGGCAAGGGTCAGTAATTTCAAGAAATGTCATTACTAGTTTATTACAGTACTCTTTGTTTTCATTTCTCATAAATTTACAATAACTTTCATTTGTGCTGATACTTATATTGCCTGTAAATTTCATTTCAGTATTTCATCAATTGTACAAGTGATCGCTTTATGAATGATTGGAGCCGAGTTGTTGTTCCTGATTTATCAGACTACGAACAATTCCACAGCCTCGGATGTACAACTGTTGTCTGTATGAGTGTGTCTGGAGTACACCTGCTGTTGTCATATGCCATGTTAATGTTTTGGAAGATATGAAAAATTGAAAAATGTAAATAAAATAGTAATATATGTATAGACAAACTGGGATTGTTTGTGTTTTAATTGTCCCCTACCGGTCAAACCGGAGGGGACTTATGGTTTGCGCTCCGTGTGTCAGTCTGTCCGTCACACTTTTCTGGATCCAGCGATAACTTTAAAAGTTCTTCATATTTTTTCATGAAACTTGAAACATGGACAGATGGCAATATGGAGATTATGCACGTCAATTCATTTTGTTCCTACATCAAAAAATTGTGTATGCTATGGCAACAAATATAAAACAAACAAAAAAAATTACTGACAAGGGTGGAGTTTCACCAGTAGGGGACATTATTGCTTGGCAATCTCTTGTTTATAATGTTACTGTTATTTTGATCCAATGAAACGCCTAGATTTTAACCATAGTGATCATGCTTAGAGCATATACTTAATGCATGCTGCTTTCTGATTGGTTGTGCATTCTCTTAAGCTACTGATTGGTTGTGCACAGTGAACATTATCATATATTGATATCTTCTATCCAAAATCATGTCCCAGTGATGAACACTGCCCAGTCAATTAGAATGTTGGTGATATGCTTAGTTTAAGCAGATCATAATTATTAAGTAACATCTTATTTGAGTTATTGCCTAAATAAAGACTTATCTGTTCTACTCCACCCTTTGTAACCAATAGGTTTTTACTTCACATGTTCTATTCACTTTTAATATAACTTAGTTTCTGATCAAATGAACTGATGGTACCCATTGAGTGAAACACTTGACTATTGAAATTATGGTCCTAAGTATGGCAAGCGAAATGCACATTAATTCCTTAAACCACGGTTTAACATTTAACTATATAGTTAAGAGACTTTGAAGCCGGGTTCAAAGTGCCGTTTGCTAATTAATTCCTTAAACCCGGGTTCAAGACTCTTCAAAGTCTCTTAACTATATAGTTAAGAAAAGACCAATGAAATCGTGACATTTGCCTTCTAATTGTGGTTTAAGCTCTGTTGATTGGTTGTCTCTTAACTTTGTAGATATAAGAGATTTGTATCTATTTTTGGACACACTTTGAACCGCGGTTCAAACTCTTGAACTCTGGTTTAAGGAATAAATGTGCAAACGGCACTTTGAACTCCGGATCAAAGTCTCTTAACCCTATAGTTAACTGTTAAATAAATAATGTGCAATCCGCGTGTCTTAACCCCAGTTTAAGACTTTAAACCCCAGTTTAAGACTGAACCGCAGTTTAAAACTTTGAACCGCAGTTCAAAGTCTCTTAACCCTATAGTTAAGAGAGGAATTAATGTGCAAACGGCACTTTGATCTCAGGTTCAAAGTTTCTTAACTATATAATTAAGTGTTGGATAATTAATGTGCATTCCGCGCCTCTTAACTGCAGTTTAAGACTAAGTCTCTTAACCCTATAGTTGAGAGATGACCAATGAAGTTGGGGCATTAACGTCTAATTGTGGTTTAAGCTCCGCTGATTGGTTGTCTCAGATAACAGATTTGTATCTATTTTTAGACACACTTTGAACCACGGTTCAAAGTCATGAACCCGGGTTTAAGGAATTAATGTGCAAACAGCACTTTGAACCCGGGTTCAAAGTCTTAACTATACAGTTAACTGTTAAACCGTGGTTTAAGGAATTAATGTGCGTTTAGCTTGCCATACCTTAGGCACATTAAATCTGACTTGGAATGGTTGTTTGGAACTGTGCCTTCTTAAAACCTTGACTAAACATTACCTATTTGGATATAAACCGTGCACAGTGGACCCTCAATAAAGACAATAAACATATTTCACAATATTATAGGCCATAAATGAAGCTAGTTGAACTGTTATTGGTTGGATACTTAAATTCATGGCGTATTTTAACAATGAAATCCAAAAAAGTAATACCTTTAAGACAGAATGAATGATTTCTCTCCTGTCCAAAGATTTGCATTAAATCAATAGACCTATGCAACCATGTGCTTTCATAAAACATTGATGTATAAATCAATGATGTTCAACTCATGCCTGAGTACCACGTATATTTTAAGGGTCTGAAAGAATAAAACTATAAAGCCTGACACTTTAGAATGCAAAGAAATAATACTTTATTAAAAATGTATTAAAACATTCCATAAAAGTATCACATGTAAAAACGTGACAATCTTGATTGTAAACAAGAAAGAAGGGTAAAAGAAATAACATAATATCAGCTGATAGTGTTAAAATATCACAGAAATCAAATAAATAACATAAGTAGAGTAATGCACACCAAAAATACATGTTAACTACTGGGATTGTAGTAACAATGTCTCAAGAAAATTACCACATCAAAAGGCCGAGGATAAAATGAGCCGCGTACTGGGAAAACTGCGGCGCTAAATAGTAACATTACATGTTTGCTGTTACGACTTTAAAGGAATAATCCACAAGCAAAACAGCAAAGTATTGCTAGTAAATCTATTGCTGAAATAGAGTAATGTTAATGATTGTCTGTTTTTAAGTACACTTTACCATTATATGCAAGTCCAATTTAAAATGATAATTTCCATGAATTCTGGGACCAATTATTGATAATAGAAACAATTCAGCTGAAATGCAATTTGTTTAAAAACAACGCTATTCAAATGAAGAAAAGGGTTTACGATTAAAAAACGGTATATATTGAAAGTCAATTTGATACTAGGTATGCTTTTTTGCCCAAAATATTGTTGTTATCTGAAATACATCAAAAAACGGAAACACAAATAAGCAAATGTTTTTTTCTGCTACAGATAATACACATAAACTAAAACATAAGAACGCAAAACCATTTTGAAATTTACATTTGGCTACACTAAATTTACTTTATGACTGGGAATCACAATTTGTACAGCTGTATATTTTGTTGAAAGGAAATGAATGTATAGAAAACCTATGACATTAGTTCCCTTATATATAACATTTGACGTAAATTCCACATAGATATAGGAATAAATTAAAGGACAAATCATAGAAAAAAAGATTACAATGAGTATTACAATAAACGCAGATCAAACCCTTTTGCATATGCAAACGAACTTGAGTTCATGTTTTGTTCACAGCCTTTCAACTTCGACAATGAAACATACCATGTAACAATACTTGAACTGAATATGTACTAACATGGTCATAAACATGTCAATCTTTCCATTAACCGATTTTCAGGTTTCGGCCTTAATCACTACATAACATTTATATGTAAGAATTTTTTTAATATGGTCACAAAATATTTCACAAGGGCATATTAATCTGAGTTTCCTTTTCTAGGTTGCCTTTTACACATAGAAATTCCTGGAAATGGGCATATTATCATTCTGCAGTTATAGTGTACTGCATTATTATACAGAAATTTCAAACATCTTTATAAACCATGTACCAGTGTGCAGGATCAATGGGGTCTTCAGATGACTACACACGGGCTGGACAGAATGAAAATGCACTGTTCAGAACTTTTTTTTTGCAGATATCTCAAGTTTTTAATAAAAATGTTTTCAAAAATTTTTAGTGCAGTAAAGACAGTTTTTCTTGCAGTTTGCGCCCATATCATAAGATTTAAAAATACATTATTTAAATACATCTGAAATCGATGCCAAAATTTCATGATGCGTGCAGCACAACAGTGTATTTCAATGTTGTAAACATAAATTTTTTGGCCAAGAACACAGGCTAATTAAATTAAGTAATTCTGATGTTTTGCAATAAGCCACATAAAAACTGTCTTTTTTGCACTAGTGAAATTCTTCAAAAACATTGTTTTAAAGTTATTTGAAAACAAGAGTGCCAAACTGTCACAAGATACGCCCGTTCGAAGGTTTTGGACACCATGCTCAATGCTTGAAATGCACTAAGTGACCTCAAGACCTAGTTATTGACTTGGCATGACCCATATTTGAACTTGACCTAGATATCATTTAGATGTAACATCTGACTAAATTTGGTGAAGATCAGATGAAAACTACTTCAATTAGAGAGCGGACACCATGCTAAATGCTTTAAATGCACCATGTGACCTCGTTTTTGACCGGGCATGACCCATATTCGAACTTGACCTACATATCATCTAGACACAACTTGTAACCAAATTAGGTGAAGATCAGATGAAAACTACTTCAATTAGAGAGCGGACACCATGCTAAATGCTTGAAATGCACTAAGTAACCTCGTGACCTAGTTTTTGACCCGGCATGACCCATATTTAAACCTGACCTACATATCATATAGACACAACTTTTGACCAAATTTGGTGAAGATCGGGTGAAAACTACTTCATTTAGAGAGCGGACACCATGAAATCCTTGAAATGCACTAAGTGACCCCATGACCTAGTTTTTGACCCGGCATGACCCATATTCCAACTTGGCCTAGATATTGTCTAGACTCAACTTCTGAGCAAGTTTGGTGAAGATCGGATGAAAACTATTTGAATTAGAGTCCGATCAAAGTGGCGCCGTTGAAAATGCACTAATTGACCCTATGACCTAGTTTTTGACCCGGCATGACCCATATTCGAACTTGGCCTATATATCAACTAGATGCAACTGCTGACCAAGTTTGATGAAGATCGGATGAATACAATTTGAAATAGAGTCCGGACAAAGTGGCCCCTTTGAAAATGCACTTATTGACCCTATGACCTAGTTTTTGACCCGGCATGACCCATATTCGAACTTGGCCTAGATATCAACTAGATGCAACTGCTGACCAAGTTTGGTGAAGATCGGATGAATACAATTTGAATTAGAGTCCGGACAAAGTGATGCCTTCCGCCCGCCGCCCGCCGCCCGCCAAGGGGTTTCACATAATACGTCCCGTATTTTATACGGGCGTATAAAAAGCACCACTTACTGGTGTGTTTACTTCTATTAACATCCATTTGTGAGCCCCATAAAGTCACATGATCCTGCACCATGTGTACCATAAACATTTGAGCCAGGCTCTGTGAATAGATGGCTTAATGCATGTGTGCAAAGTCTCATTCCAGATTAGCCTGTGTAGACAGCTACACAGGCTAATCTGGGATGAGACTTTCTGATTTTATAATATTTTGAAAAGAAGTCTCTTTTTAGCGAATGTGTTGGCCCAGATTAGCCTGTGCACAAAGCAATTAATTAGGTAATTAAATCTGTACATTATATAGTAAATGGTTAACAAAATCACACAAATGTTATTTTATAAACAGTACTTAAATTAATAGATATATACAACCGTATAAAATTGATGTAGTTATTGGTTTGCAAAAACATCACATGAGCAACTAACAAGAGTTTATAGAGGGCCAGAACTTGGGCACAAATATTCATTTCTCTGCGAGGACTTTCAGAGCATCTCCAGTCAGGTATTCACTCAGGTTTTCTATCGTCTGCTTCCATAAGAAGTCCTGGAGTTCTTTATTTCTGGAGAAGAGAAAAACTTCAAATGTCTTGAATAACATGTTCTCATTCATTTGTTAGGATCTGTTTGTTTACTAATACACTGCAACACTTTCTATCAAAACAAGCAAATTCGTTGAATTGATATCCCCCTCCCAATAAATTTTGTTTATTGATGAGTGCAGATGGTGAATAGGACTACTACTGTAAAATAACAAAGTGTAGGGGTATTAGTTGTATGCATGGCATTCTTCCTCTGTGATTCTTACACCCATGAAGTTTCATGATGAACTCTCGTATCATATCTGAGATATAGCCCTGACAAGTTACATAATAAACAAGCAAATTCGTTGAATTGATATCCCCCACCAATATGCTTCTCGACACAAAAGTGTTATATTTGACACTCAAAAAAGCATTTTTTCAAGATACAAAGGGCCATAACTCCGTTATTAACAGATGGTTTACAATGCCATTTGGTGTGCATCATCATCTTATCCATATATATGCTCATACCACGATTCAATGAAATCCGCCAAAGCACTTCCAAGATATGGCTCCAGACGGAAAGAGGGATGGACAACGCCAAAACAACATGGGGGATAAAAACAAACAAAGGGCCATTACGCTTATCTAAGAAAATGTAGGGTTATGGGTCTGGTGCATTGCACTTCTCCTCATTGATATCTATACACACATAAAGTTTCGTGTTAACATTTTCTATATAGTATCGGAGACAGTTACATCATACACACACAACTAAGGGCAATAACTCTCTTTAAGAAACTGTAGGGTTATGGTTTTTGTGCAGGACACTTCTCCTCATTGATATCTATACATCCATGAGATTTCATTTTGAAATCTTGCATAATTTTTAAGATAGAGCCCTAAAAAGTTTGTGAAAGACTGGCATACGAGGGCAAAACTATATCCCTCCCCATCAGCGGGGAATAAAAAAGTTAACTAATTTTTTATTAAAACTATAACAATCTGAGCTAAAAAAATTTATAAATCAAATACACAAAGTGAACAACTCTGTATTCAATAAAAAAATGGCGTACCTGGCCTGTGGGCTTGGAAATCTCGCCTTGTCATGTGGTCGCAGGAAGTAGCCCCGGCTGAGCCCCTGCAGGTGTGGGTCCAGCGCGGCATAGAGCACCGTGTCAGCGCCATTGTGGTCATCCTTCATCTTACCTGCAGGTGGGGGAGAAGAGACATAGCAGCATGTGATTTGATGCATCTGACAGATGTTTTTTAGTCTAAATTTAACAACACAACATTTAGCCGACACAGGTACCGGTACTCATTTATACACCTGGGTGGAAAGGAGCAAGTGTGGGATTAATTTTTAGCTTAGAAAAACCCAGTGGTCAAATCTGGATTAAAACCAGGGACCTTCCGATTCCTAGACAAGACTCCTACCATAGAACAGACAGGCATTTTATTACTGGGGTTTAGAACAGATAAGCACTTTATTAATGAGGTATAGAATAGAGAAGCATTTTATTCCTGGGCTATAATAGAACAGACCGGCATTTTAATTACTAGTGAATGCTAAAACAGACAGGCATTTTATTACTGGGGTATACTAGAACAGACTGGCATTTTTTACTTGGGTATGATTTAACAAAAAGGCATTTTATTACTGAGGTATAGAACAGAGAGGCATTTTATTACTGAGGTATTATAGAGCAGAGAGGCATTTTATTACTTGGTTATGATAGAACAGAAAGGCATTTTATTACTTGGGTATTATTGAAAAGAAAGGCTTTTTATTACTGACTGATAGAACAGACAGGCATTTTATTACTGAGGTACACTTGAACAGACAGGCATTTTATTAATTGGGTATGATAGAACAGAAAGGCATTTAACTATTGAGGTATATAACAGACATGCATGTTATGACTGGGGTATGATAGAACAGACTGGCAATTTATTACTTGGGTATGATAGAACAGATAGGCAATTTATTACTTGGGTATTATTGATCAGAAAGGCTTTTTATTACTTGGGTATGATAAAACAGAAAGGCATTTTATTATTGAGGTATAGAACAGACAGGCATTTTATTACTGAGGTATAGAACAGACGGGCATGTTTTTACTAGTTGATGATAGAACAGATCGGCAATTTATTACTGGGGTATGATAGGAAAGTACATGTAAGTTATTTTATTACTGGGTAATGATGTCTCACCCGTTCAAGTGATTTGCTCTTTTTTAAGTGCTTATTGCAAAAAACTAGACATGTGTCCATAGGGCACAGATGCCCCCTCATTCCACTTTTGTATTGAAACTTCTCCTTGACCTTTGACCTCACACTGTGACTAAGATTTGAGTTGGAAAGAGGAATTTTACATGATGCAACATGCCTTATCTTCTTTACTTCAAAATGAAAAAATCCAAGGCTTTGTCAAATATAAATGGACCAGAATAAAACTCAGCTGTGATCTTAAAGTCATGCAGGTAGACTCGCACATCAATAATCAGGTAAGTATTTGCAAGAGTTTCGGAAACAAAAAATGGAAAAGTGTTTATTTAGAGAAAAACAGTAAAGTCCAAGGCCCTTAACTTTGTTCAAAAATCAATGGACTGGAACAAAACTCGAACTTGATCTGTAAGTTAAGTAGGTAAACTCACACACCAAACAGGTCAGTATCTGAAAGCGTTTCGGGAAAAAATCCGGAAAAGTGTTATTTTAAAGAAAAAGTCCAAGGCCAGTAATTTTGTCAAAAATCAAATTACTGGAACAAAATTCTAACTTGATCGGTGAGTCATGCAGGTACTCACACACCAAAAAGCAAGTCAATATCTACCAGCGCTTAGGAAAAAAAGCTGGAAAACTGTTATTCTCAAGAAAATTCTAGGTTCAAGATCTTTGCAAAAAATCAGTGGACTGGAATGAAACTCGAGCTTGATCTGTAGGTCATGCAGGTAGACTCAACACTCCTAAAATCAGGAAATATCTGAAAGTTTAGGAAAAACGGATGGACCATGCGACTGCTATATGCCATCCTACTGGGGGCATAACAGCACTGCAGCTTGTTTAAGAACTATAACTAACTTACAAGGGTGTATTGACATTGAAACATTTACAGAGAGAGGGACTAATTGCAAGCAAAGCATACACTGATTCTGGTCAACCTCCATGTAGAGATTTGGTACAAACAAAAAAATATCTATCATAGCACTGTCGAAATAACATGCCATAGTATATTTGTCATTTTTAAACATTATTTTTATTTTTTATGTTTTTAAGTCTCTATTAAATCAAATAAAATAACATAAATAATACGTGTTTGTTAGAAACACTATGACCCCTTTTGCGTCGCTTTGAAGCTATATATTTGACTTTTGACCTTGAAGGATGACCTTGACCTTTCACCACTCAAAATGTGCAGCTCCATGAGATACACATGCATGCCAAATATCAAGTTGCTATCTTCAATATTGCAAAACGTCGCTGTCGTTCTCAAACCTTGTAGCTACAATATGCCAAGTTTTCAGAAGAGAGAAAAAAATGTCTCATTTTTTTATAACGATGTTTTAGAAATTGAAATTCTGTAAAAATACCAAACAAATGAAGCTGCAAAATACGGTATAAGCCGTAGACGCGTAAGTCATACTGATGTTCAGAAATGGTAGCTATGATATTTTGTCACCACAGTTGTGTCATTTGTATAAGCACAGAGCGTCCGTGGTATGAGGTACGACAATTCGTCCTGATAGGAAACCTCGTAGCTGCAAATATAAAAACGTTTTTGTCAAAATTGTCCAAACAAAATGACATACCTATAGGTGAAATGATGTCGCTAAGACTTTCGCCGGAAAAAAGCCAACAATCAAGCTACAACATTTCTTCACGTGCATTTTTCAAGGGCTCTAATTGGCGTAGAGCTACGAGATAAAGCACAAAACACGCGCCAGACTTCATATATTCGGAAAAGATGAAAAAACATTTTTGAAAATTTTGGAGCTATGAGGTTTGAGAACGACAGCAACGAAAAGTTATTGCAAATGTTAAAGTTGGGGCAAACAAACAAACACACAAACAAACCAACAGACAGGGCAAAAACAATATGTCCCCCACTATAGTGGTGTGGGACATTTTATAGTAATTGGGGACATAAAAATAAAGTTATTATAGTGATGTAGTTATTTAGAGTTGCTCACCATGTTCTATGTGCAATACTTACCTTTCAGTGAGGAAACACTGTTCTATGATTTAGTGCTATGCTTTATCTATAATTTTTATGCCATGCTTATCTATGATTTTAATGCCATGCATGATCTACGATTTTAACCATGCATTATCTACGATTTTAACCATGCATTATCTACGATTTTAATGCCATGCATTATCTACGATTTTAACCATGCATTATCTACGATTTTAACCATGCATTATCTACGATTTTAATGCCATGCTTTATCTATGATTTTAATGTCATGCCATATGTAATGTCTATTTGCACATACATTAAATTACACATTTAGTTTCCAATTGAACTGTTATGTATATGTGCTTCCCTATGAAAATGTGTTTTTTTCATTGAAAAGGCATTATTTCAAGTGGTAAATTTAATACTATCAGTTTATGGGATAAGTGTTATAATATGGCAGGGTTAGAACTTTCTCTTATAGTACCATTATTAGTATGCTTACATCTACAATTTTTCTTTCACTATGAATAATGAGATCAGAAATATGTTGTGTTAGGAATTGATTTTCACATATCAAAATACCTACCATTACCAAATGAATTTCCTATTAAAACGAACAAACATAATAACCAATAACAAAATAAACCTAATACATAGATACACCATTTGAAAAAGATCATCACCATATAAGGGGCCTTTTTACGTTCTGTTAAATTGACAAAATTAAAAACAAGAGCTGTCAGAGGACAGCGCGCTCGACTATTCGAGTGCTTGACAGTATAACGTAAGCCATTGTGGAGAGGGGGGGGGGGGGGGGGGGGGGTATAATGTGGGTGTGTGATCATTTAATAGATGATCTTTCAAAAATAAGAAAAAAAAAATATTTGGGGGGGGGGGGGGGAGAGGGGGTGTAATGTGGGTGTGTGATCATTTAATAGATGATCTTTCAAAAATAAGAAAAAATATTATTTTTTTTTGGGGGGGGGGGGGGTTGGGGGGGGCGTGGGGGATGGTTTGGGTGGAGTGCATTGTGGTATGTAAGGTAAGTGTTGTTTTGTCAAACTTAAACATAGATTTATCAATAATATGCATATTCTAAGTATAAAAGGGGCCATATTATGACAAAATGCTTGATACAGTTGTCTGCTCATGTTTAAATGTTGGGGTCATGATGGTAAACAAGTATGCAAAATATGAAAGCAATATGTCAAGGGACACAGGAAATATTTGGGGTAGTACGCAAACTTTAACATAGATTAATCAATAATATGCATATTTTAAGTATAAAAGGGGCCATTATTCTGTCAAAATGCTTGATACAGTTGTCTGCTCTTGTTTATCGGTTGGGGTCATGATGGTAAACAAGTATGCAGAATATGAAAGCAATATGTCAAGGGACAATGAAAATAATTGGGGTAGTACGAAAACTTTAACATTTGCACGCTAACGCTAACGGTAACGCCGACGCCGGGGTGAATAGGATAGCTCCACTATATATATTTCATATATAATAGTCGAGCTAAAAATGGTTTCAGATTCGCAAATTTTCGTTGTAGTATGATATTTGTGAGGAAACAGTTATACTGAACATTTACCATGCTCCAAAATATTCATGATATGCATCTTTTGACGATTTAAAAACCTGAAAATTATAAAGCATTGCAACGCGAAACGATTTAAAAATTTGGAGTTCTGTTGTTGTCGTTAATTTTGTGATACTACCAGGATTGCTTATATAACGTATAAAAAAATCACTCATTGTATGAGCATGGATGGCCGAGTGGTCTAAGAAAAGACTTTTACTACTCCTGGGGTCAGTGGTTTGAGCACAGTTAAGGCTTACTTTTTTTTTTTCTTTAATTTTATTCTTGTTTCTACATTAGAACTTTTTAGATCAAATGTTTAGTACATTTATCAATATAAAGCATTTAATGACAAACTTCAATACATGCTAAAATCTGTGAAAAAGGCCCTTTAAATAATGTGTTCCATTGTTCAATCTTTTTTGAATGTAAAAGTAATCATATTTGTTTATCTTTAAACAATCTAAACAAAAACAGATCCTCCTTACAGGTTACAATACACTAAATGATCGCTTCATGTAGGGCTGTACTCTCTAAAAAAATATCATAGTTGACAGGAAGGCATGTTTTACACTTTTTACCATTATTCAGGTGTTATCTTGCGGAGATAATGGTAGGGCATGAATAGGTGTTCACTACTGAATCCCTGAAATATGATACACTTGAAGACTATAGTAAACCATTGCACTAGAAAAGATTACATTCCACTAAGAAACGGCCGAAAAAAAAAGTTGCAAAAACAGTCGATTTTGATTTGTGTCAAGTTCTTTCTTGCATTGTACATGACATATCTTTTTTATTGCATAAATCGATTCCGCTTAGAATGGCCTTTAAGAAAAGGTATGGTTATGGGGGTCTCTATGTGCAAAATGTTGCATTTATTTTCGCTCAAAGTTGTCGCTTTTACATTGAATTATATAGGGAAACTATTTGGTGTATTATGACCTAAACGCAAAACCAGGCCTAGTCACAAAGGTGCTGTATTTATAGAAAATCATCATTTTTTTAGTGAGATATGATGCGTTTTGGCAAATTTCACGGAATAAATGCGTTTGTTTCACGAATTAAAGGAGCATCGTGAGTTTTTAAGAAAAAAATACGTTTTCAGAGGAAAATAAGAAAAAAAATGTACAAAAACTCGTCTTGAGCATCTCAAATCGCAACAATTTGTGCTGAAAGAGCTCATGAACACGTTTTAATAGTTGTTTACTTCTTTTTCTACATAGCTTGTAACAATATTCCAGTATTTTGACCGATTGTAATTATTTAGGGTAATCGTTTTACGCCTGAACGCCCGTTATAAATCAAAGCTCCGAACGCGAAAGCCACATGGCTTATCAGGCGTTATAATAAAATGCATTTTCAAGCATTTCTACGTGAAAGATCGGTCTGAAAATTGGCATGCACATAGAAAATAGGTTTATAAGTATCGAGAAGTGCTTATTTTTCGCGATGTTAACAGTAAAGTTGTCTTATAGGTTACAATACACTAAATGATCGCTTCATGTAGGGCTGTACTCTCTAAAAAAATATCATAGTTGACAGGAAGGCATGTTTTACACTTTTTACCATTATTCAGGTGTTATCTTGCGGAGATAATGGTAGGGCATGAATAGGTGTTCACTACTGAATCCCTGAAATATGATACACTTGAAGACTATAGTAAACCATTGCACTAGAAAAGATTACATTCCACTAAGAAACGGCCGAAAAAAAAAAGTTGCAAAAACAGTCGATTTTGATTTGTGTCAAGTTCTTTCTTGCATTGTACATGACATATCTTTTTTATTGCATAAATCGATTCCGCTTAGAATGGCCTTTAAGAAAAGGTATGGTTATGGGGGTCTCTATGTGCAAAATGTTGCATTTATTTTCGCTCAAAGTTGTCGCTTTTACATTGAATTATATAGGGAAACTATTTGGTGTATTATGACCTAAACGCAAAACCAGGCCTAGTCACAAAGGTGCTGTATTTATAGAAAATCATCATTTTTTTAGTGAGATATGATGCGTTTTGGCAAATTTCACGGAATAAATGCGTTTGTTTCACGAATTAAAGGAGCATCGTGAGTTTTTAAGAAAAAAATACGTTTTCAGAGGAAAATAAGAAAAAAAATGTACAAAAACTCGTCTTGAGCATCTCAAATCGCAACAATTTGTGCTGAAAGAGCTCATGAACACGTTTTAATAGTTGTTTACTTCTTTTTCTACATAGCTTGTAACAATATTCCAGTATTTTGACCGATTGTAATTATTTAGGGTAATCGTTTTACGCCTGAACGCCCGTTATAAATCAAAGCTCCGAACGCGAAAGCCACATGGCTTATCAGGCGTTATAATAAAATGCATTTTCAAGCATTTCTACGTGAAAGATCGGTCTGAAAATTGGCATGCACATAGAAAATAGGTTTATAAGTATCGAGAAGTGCTTATTTTTCGCGATGTTAACAGTAAAGTTGTCTTATAGGTTACAATACACTAAATGATCGCTTCATGTAGGGCTGTACTCTCTAAAAAAATATCATAGTTGACAGGAAGGCATGTTTTACACTTTTTACCATTATTCAGGTGTTATCTTGCGGAGATAATGGTAGGGCATGAATAGGTGTTCACTACTGAATCCCTGAAATATGATACACTTGAAGACTATAGTAAACCATTGCACTAGAAAAGATTACATTCCACTAAGAAACGGCCGAAAAAAAAAGTTGCAAAAACAGTCGATTTTGATTTGTGTCAAGTTCTTTCTTGCATTGTACATGACATATCTTTTTTATTGCATAAATCGATTCCGCTTAGAATGGCCTTTAAGAAAAGGTATGGTTATGGGGGTCTCTATGTGCAAAATGTTGCATTTATTTTCGCTCAAAGTTGTCGCTTTTACATTGAATTATATAGGGAAACTATTTGGTGTATTATGACCTTACAGACATAAAGGCACACAACTCTTCCATGTATTATCCATCTCTGGTCGGAGTTGTGCCCCATTTGCCTCTGTTTTCTCATAATTTTGGTATCCATTCCAGGGGCGTTCCTGAGGCTATTTCATTAATACGCACAATCAAGTAGCGAAGCTGCGAGTGGGGTGAGGTGCGGGAGGGGGTCTCCCCCTCCTGCTGGTGGGGGTGGGTGGTCGGGGGGTTTTCCCCAAGAAAATTTATTGCAGATGGTGTGTTTTGGTGTTATATTTCAGCCACATTTTGGCAATTGTATTCATTAATTTCTTGCTTGAAAAAGACCGATAAAAGGAATTATTTTGTAAAAGTGGACGTCTTGTTTGCTTGTTTACATAATTATACCCCTAACCTCCCCTTAGCCCTCACTTTTTTTTTCATTTATCGAATTGTAAGAGTTTTCATTTTTATAAGTTTGAAACTAAATTATACGCACGGCTTACTGCCGTATGCCTAGGAACACCCCTGCATACATAAAAATGGTATATATACATTATAACATGACCTGAACAAAACATAAAAGAAAAGTTCTCTGTCTGCCACAGTACCAAGACCCATTACAAAAGCCTTCTTGGAACACCCATCACTAAAACAAGTATTGCTTGAATATTATTATAAAACAAGCAAATTCGTAGAATTGATATCCCCCTCCAATATGCTTCTAGACACAAAAGTGTTATATTTGACACTCAAAAAAGCATTTTTTTTGAGATACAAAGAGCCATAACTCTGTTATTAACAGATGGTGTACAATGCTATTTGGCATGCATCATCCTCTTATCCATATTTATACCAAGTTTCAATGAAATCCGCCAAAGCACTTCCAAGATATGGCTCCGGACACAAAAAAAGCATTTTTTCAAGTTACAAAGGGCCATAACTCCGTTATTAACAGATGGGGTACAATGCCATTTGGCGTGCATTATTCTCTTATCCATATTTATACTCATACCAAGTTTCAATGAAATCTGCCCAAGCACTTCCAAGATATGGCTCCGGACACAAAAAAGCATTTTTTCAAGATACAAAGGGCCATAACTCAGTTATTAACAGATAGTATACAATGCCATTTGGCGTGCATCATTCTCTTATCCATATGTATACTCATACCAAGTTTCAATGAAATCCGCCAAAGCACTTCCAAGATATGGCTCCGGACAAAAAAAAAAGCATTTTTTAAAGATACAAAGGGCCATAACTCAGTTATTAACAGATGGGGTACAATGTCATTTGGCGTGCATTATCCTCTTATATATATATATATATATACTCATACCAAGTTTCAATGAAATCCGCCAAAGCACTTCCAAGATATGGCTCCGGACACAAAAGAGCCGGACGGACGGACGAAAAGACGGACGGAAGGACGGACAACGCCAAAACAATATTCCTCCGCCTATGGCGGGGGATAATAACTATATTTTTCTACCCTGCAATTAAGCAGTCCATATCTATCATGCAGACAGCATAGTTTACCCACAACAAAGACACAGATAGGACAGTTTACCAACCACATAAGCGTAGACAGTATAGTTTACCCACCACATAAGCGCAGACAGCATAGTTTACCCACAACAAAGACACAGACAGTACAGTTTACTGACCACATAAGCGCAGACAGTATAGTTTACCCACCACATAAGCGCAGACAGTACAGTTTACCGACAACATAAGCGCAGACAGTATAGTTTACCCACCACATAAGCGCAGACAGTATAGTATACCCACCACATAAACTCAGACATGCCAGTCTGCAGCTGAATCCCTCAATAGAAGTATCTTCTCCCTCTCCATGGAATGCAAAGGCGTCAAGTTTGCCTCGATCAACGCTCAGGACGTCAACTTTTGGGTGATGCTCCAATATCTTGTCCAAACTGTACATCAGCATGATCTGAAACCAAACTGACAGCATTAAACATTTCATATAAATGTTATCAAAACACTTTATAGAGATCAAATAAGACATAAAAAACACAACAGCAGGATTTATAAACTACCTGGAAAAGTTTACAGTTTGCGTAAGTCTTAAAGCCGTCAAATTTCTTCATACGGCTGGTGGCAGCGTAGTCAGCATCAAAATGGATGCGATGATGGCTCTGACTTGAGATGATCACGATACGACACTCTTCCTCCGACTTGCAGATCCCCGGCAGGAACTGGGATATCAGCAGGAAGTGTGCGAGGTAATTCACCTGGTATGTAGACTCCCATTTGTCTTCGGTCAACACTGTTAATATAATGAACTCATACTTTAAATATGATTGGGCAGATTTACCACTTAGATATATATTTTTACGCATTTGTAGTCCCAAAAAAAGATAAATTATAATAAACCCTTAGATACTGATGAGCAGCAAACAGCATAAAAGTTGAACCGACTGCGAGTTACTCGCAGGCTGTTCTTGTTTTATGCTGTTTGCACATAGCCATTTACACTTTGCTTCTGAGTGGGAAATGTGATAAAGCTGATTAAAAGGGTTGGGTTGGGGGAGACAAAAGTGGAAAAGTTTAACACCCCTTCCCCCCTCAACCAACATTGTCAAAACAAAAAGTACTGGTAATGCTAACTTGGACAATGACGTTTTACATGTGCATCACTAAATAAAAAATTCACAATCAGCAATCATGAAAATCCAATGTGGCATTGCTATTTAGTTATTGCCCACTTCTATCAGTTTGTAGACAGATACCACTTTCTCCCTCTCAAATTCTTAATTCTGTATCCCTGCCATTCAATATGGTAATGTATTTATAATTAAACTGAAAAGCAAATAAAAGTAAAAAAAACACTTTAGAATTGACTGTGTTTGAAGAGGAGATCCTATTAAACCTTTACCACTTGGATACATATTTTGATGTATTTGTAGTCCCTTAGAAAGTTGCATTTAATTAAAGGCCTTTCTTACTAGATCCAAGTTTTATAGGTTTCAGTTTCAACCCTTAAATACTGATGAGCAGCAAACAGCATAAAACCTGAACAGACTATGATTTACTTGCAGGCTGTACTGGTTTTATGCTGTTTGCACATAGCCATTTTTACTTTGTTTCTTAGTGGGAAAGGTTTAATGAAAGTGTTAATGAATGTTGCATGACAAAGGTACAAGAACCTGTCACAAAAGCCCACTGACTAAGGCGTGTCCTAATGAAGGCTGAGATTTGACATCTGGTAACAATAAACACAATACAGTGCATCTGCTACCAATGCTGTGTGAAGGTACTCATAGAGTGGATGTCAATACCAGCTACAATAACAACCACCATCAGAGGAAACTAGATTTCTTGGCAAACAAACCACAGTGGCACCTTGGTAACTGACAGATTCAGCATGAGCAGCACTATCATTGTGCAATTTATGAGCATGTAATAGGTTATCAAATTGAGCATTACCATTATGTCTGATACAATTCGTGAGAAATATCTTCATTAAGTGTTCTCTTGCCCTACTTTGTCAAATATGTTAACTATACAATCATATGTATTCATGTTTTATGAGAACGAAAAACTGATAAGCTGTGTTATATGTATATATGTATCATACTAATTTATAAACTGTACATACTACGGTAATTTATAAACTGCACATACTCAGAGCTCCAGATAAGGGTCGTATTATCGTAATTACGAATAATTTTCAAGTCCGTTACGTAATTATTTTAAAATTTTGTCGTACCATTAAGAATTACAAAATCAAGTTACGAATATTATTTTTACATCGGTTCATATCGATTTTTATTGAGTTCTTTTCGCCTATAAAAGATCTTTTCGGTGCTTATATAGAATGGTTATCGGGTTTGTTTAACAAAGCGCATTTTTTCCAATAAAAGTGGCGTGTACAGTCTATCTGTCAAAAAACAATTGCGGCGCCCAGAGAGCGTCCTAAACAACTGCAAAGCGTGCAAAAACACGCTTTTAACAGATTGTACGCAAAGTGAGCCGAAGCTGAATGTTAAGAAAGACATTATAGAAATGATCTTATACAATGTTGTATGTTCAGTTGCCGACACAGTCGGAAAAGCAAAAAAAAAACATTGAACAAGTGGAAGGGACGATTCCCGTGGCTAATCGTTGAAAAGATTGAAGGGGAGACCCGTTTTAATTGTGAAATATGTAAACATTCATAGAAGGCATGCAATCTAAGCACAGTTTGGGCATATGAAGGTATCTGAAAAATAAAATTGTATAATACTGAATTGACACTGTTGAACTCGTTTATACAATTAAAAAGTCTAGTCAATGATCTGTGAAACATGTATTATTTTTAGATACCGTAATTACTCTATGTTTTCGGACACTCTAAGTTTTCGGACACCCTGTTTTTTAGCAAAAATAATTATTTTTCGTGACTCTTAATTTTCGGACACACGAATTTTCGTCCATAATTAATGTCTCTAAGTTTTCAGACAGTCTATTTTACAGCGCTATTTTACCAAATTTCGGTCCTGTTTTCGATATCTAATGACACTTCGATCATGGGGTTTTACAACCAGATTAACATCATAAAACATGACAGGTGCATGCCTGAGGGCAACAGACCATTACATTTGCGTTATCGGGTAAATAACCTTGTAAACCGGTATGAATCAATGGTTTCGCCCGATAGCATAAGCGTTATGACAAATACCAGGGTAAGTGCCAATTAACATGAGCGAATCCACATGAGTGAATTCTTTGTCTGTGGTTAAACCACGTGACCTATGTATCGGTCAGCTTAGAAATTAGTGACGTCACAGCAGAACTGTGCTATTATCTACCGCAATGGTACTTCCCCTTCTCAGTAAAATAACTGACAAATACTTAACGCTTCAAAGTGTGATGCTCCCTATTGCAAGTTTTACGAACAATGGAAGGTGTAAGACAACAACTATCGGAAATGAACAAACAAAGAATTCATTGTTTGCTTTTTTGCGTTAATTACAGGTTCATACTAGCGAGTATCGGTACATCACATGCTCATCTTTGAACTCGTTGGTCAAAGTACAACCTTGTAGTAACGATTTGTCAAATAAATTAAGCATTTAAAATTATTTAAAATGCAGTGCAAACACATATTACTGTAATTTATACTATACTGCATGGTATTTTACAAGCGCGTGCTATTACCCATAGTCGTTGATACAATTGACGCTATTTCGGACACTTCAATTTTCGACTCGAAGTTTTCGGACACCTGTATTTTGTGAATATTTTTCGTTTCTAAGTTTTCGGACACGAACAAAATTAATTATTTTTAAGTGTCCGAAAACATAGAGTAATTACGGTAAAAATATTGGCCAACAAAAAAATGGAGTCACAAACAAATGATGTATAATTTATGGTTTCATATGTATTTTTTCACAAAAAATTCTTCAATCACTCAAAGACAACTTTTCATAAATCTTACGGGATCTAGCAGATTATCATACTTGGCCAAAATTTAATGCCAATAAATATTTATAGCGAGTTTTATGAAGTTCACTAAAAACTTCTTAAGTTATAGGGCATAAAAGGTTGACCATGGCCCGTATTTACCAAACAATTCTAAGACTAAAGTTGTCCAATAAAGAAAATTATTTTTTCCTTGCTGAGTACATGTACGTACCCTCATGCAGGGAGTAAGTACAGGCGTTACAAATCAGGACGTGGCAAACCAGTCCGGTGGACTTGAACCAGTCTATGAACTGCATGGTAGACTTGAGAGAGGCGAGATCGCACACGTGATACTGCAGGTCCATTTCCTCTCTCACGATGATGTTGTATGTGTTATCTCCCTTCTTTCTCTCCTCATAGTCCGCCTTGATCTTGGCTATCGCCTGAAATGAAGGATATTATTCCTTCACCACTCAGATACGCACTTTGATATGTTTTTGAAGTCTTTTAGAAACTCAAATTAAATTTAAGATCTATCGTACAAGATCCCAGATTTAAAGGCTTCATTTCCAACCCTAAGATACAGATGAGCAGTAAGGACCAAGAAGTTAATTGTACGAAACAAAAGCGTATTAGCACACAACGATTTTTGACCTTCTTTACAATTTAAAATTCCTTATTAAGGAAATACTAGAAAATCCCCAATTGCTGTCTGAACTTTTACCCAAAAGGAAGGAAAATTTCATCATTTTCATTCAAAAAGTACATTATCTACAAGCAAACAACCAAATTAGCGCTGAAACTGAACAATTCAAGCCAAATGCATGTAAATGAATATTTGAATTTGTTTGTGCCATTTATACAAAGCAATAAAATATACCCATGATTACCAATCTTACGATTTACCCAGTCTGTATGGTACAGGTACTTTTCCCCATTGGGCAAACAAAATCACAAACATGGGTATTTTATGTAAATACTTCCACATGATTAATTAGTCTGTTGTGTAAAAATGCAAATGAAACAATTCGTCAATCTATTGTGTGCTATTCAGCAATGTCTTATAACCCTTGCTAGTGTTACCATAGCAACACTACTTCCATATAGCAAACCATGTCACACATACAGATTTCCCCCGCTCTTCCGTCCGTACAGCCAGGATCACCTTTGCCCCCATGAAGGCCATCTCCTTGGCAACCTGGTAACCAATACCTGCAATATACATAACACCAAGGTAACCAATACCTGCTATATACATAGCAACCTGGTAACAAATACCTGTAATATATAAAGCAACTTGGAATTCCAATTTAGACAGCTGATACTCTGAAGCACTGCTTTAGATAAAAGAGTGTCAAGTTTAATAAACTAGTTTTTAGTGTTAATAGAAAACAGCAGGAAATCGCTCACCACTTTGATTTTCATTTGCAACTTTTAAGTTGTACATGTTTGATAAAACTTGCGGTATAATAAATAAATTTCCCAATTTGGATGAAATCGCCCCTAATTTTTTCAATTTGACCGGTCCCAGCACCATTCTTAAAGTGGTGAGGTTAACGCTGCAATACCTGCAATATACATATCAACCTGGTCAACAATACTTGCAGTACACATAGCAACCTGGTAACCATTACCTGCAATATACATAGCAACCTGGTAACCAATACCTGCAATATACATAGCAACCTGGTAACCAATACCTGCAATATACATAGCAACCTGGTAACCATTACCTGCAATATACATAGCACCCAGGTAACCAATACCTGCAATATACATAGCAACCTGGTAACAAATACCTGTAATATACATAGCAACCTGGTAACAAATACCTGTAATATACATAGCAACCTGGTAACAAATACCTGTAATATATAAAGCAACTTGGAATTCCAATTTAGACAGCTGATACTCTGAAGCACTGCTTCAGATAAAAGAGTGTCAAGTTTAATTAACTAGTTTTTAGTGTTAATAGAAAACAGCAGGAAATCGCTCACCACTTTGATTTTCATTTGCAACTTTTAAGTTGTACATGTTTTATAAAAGTTGCGGTATAATTAATAAATTTCCCAATTTGGATGAAATCGCCCCTAATTTTTCCAATTTGACCGGTCCCAGCACCATTCTTAAAGTGGTGAGGTTGACGCTGCAATACCTGCAATATACATAGCAACCTGGTCAACAATACTTGCAGTATACATAGCAACCTGGTAATCATTACCTGCAATATACATAGCAACATGGTAACCAATACCTGCAATATACATATCAACCTGGTAACCAATACCTGCAATATACATAGCAACCTGGTAACCAATACCTGCAATAAACATAGCAACCTGGTAACCAATACCTGCAATATACATAGCAACCTGGTAACCAATGCCTCCAATAGACATAGCAACCTGGTAACCAATACCTGCATTATATATAGCAACCTGGTAACCAATACCTGCATTATATATAGCAACCTGGTAACCAATACCTGCATTATACATAGGAATCTGGTAACCATTACCTGCTATACATGTATATAGAAGGGAAAATTTAAGTTATTTTATCTTTATTATTTTGTTTGTTTTTTATTGGTGTTGTATATTTTCTGCCTGAAGTTGACAAGTTAATTACAAAGTTTGCATAATTCTATGTATCGAAGTCTAGAAGGATTGTTTTTTTTAAATATTATTTTGTTCTGTGTGAAAAGTCATAACCCTTTTCTAGTATAAAATGGTACAATTATTTCACTTGAATTTGGTTTATTAATTTTTCTAAGATTTCAGCACTTCCCACTGTCTACTTCACCAACTTGTAGATATGGATCCACTTGTAGTAATCCTTCATTAGGGATTTCATTGTATTACCAATATTATCAAGTGAATTCGTTTAATTGCTATCCCCGTGCCGAATATATTTTGTTTATGGATGGGTGCATATTCCTCTATATACTGTATAATCATAAAAAAAATGATTTAGTGTAGGGTTTTTTTTTTTTAAGCAATCCTCCTAATTGATATCATATCTATACACCCATGAAGTTTCATGTAGAAATCTTGTATCATATCTGAGATATAGCCCTGAATTTGAAAAGTTACATCACACACACAAAACAAAGGACAATAACTCTTATTTAAGAAAGTGTATGGTCATGGTTTTATGCATGGCTCTTCTTCAGATTGATCTCTACACATCCATTACGTTTCAAGTCAAAATCTTGTGTGGTACCTCAGATATAACCCTAAAAAGTTACATCATGATGATACAAACAAGAGCTGTGTTTGTGAAACACAATGCCCCATTCTGCACTTTGAAGCCGCACTGCATCTATTTAAGAAAAAAAGACTTTTGACCTTGAAAGATGACCTTAACCTTTCACCACTCAAAATGTGCAGCTACATGAGATACACATGCATGCCAAATAGCAAGCTGCTATCTTCAATATTGCAAAAGTTATGACCAACCTTAAAGTTTTGGGACAGACAAACACATACAATGACAGACAGAAAGACATGCCAAAACTAATATACCCCCGATCATTCGATCCGGGGGCATAAAAACAAAAACAAAGGGCAATAACTCTTCTTTGAGTAAGTGTAGGGTTATGGCTTTTGTGCATTGCACATCTTAATGACATCTATACACCATGAAGTTTCCTGAGGATATCTTATATAGTTTCTGAGAAATAGCCCTGCAAAGTTTGTGACAGACGGACAGACAGCCTTTGGCGATGGATATTAACACAAATATGGACAAACTTTGTATTGCCTGAACAAACTATTACAACTTGTTAACATTAATCTGAAAACATCAATAATCCAAAGGGATCCATTTCAAGATGACTTAATAAAACTGACTTTGACCAAAGAGCTAATGATGTCAATAATCTAGGCAGTACTGCCAAACTTAACACTGAAACACGAGTTTTAAACATGATCTTTTACTTGGCATAAAAAACCTACATCTGATAAAGTTGAACAGTTATAAACAAAACAAGTTAACAATTATTATGTTTTCTGTCCCTCCAGTTGGACCTAATACTAGAGAACTCAAAAATATAACACAGGGCACTTTTTGGGAAAGCTGACTTTTGTTTCTGACAGTGTCTTATGTGAAAACTGCTGAAGTTGTAAAACACTGGAACAAATGATTTTACTTTTTTAGTACATGTTTTTTTTCCTTCTTTGTGACCCACCGAAAAACGGCCCTTTCACCTCTGATTTTTTTTCCCCTCAGCAGGTAAATTTTCCCTCAGATTTCATTTCCCCCCCCCCAAAAAATTTTTTAATTTTTTTTTAACTTTAAATACATTACTTAACCTGATCCAGTGTAGAAAATAGAACATATTGCATAATTAAATTATCTGTTGCCTTGAATTTGTTTTAAAAACAGTAAAATATGTTAAATTGATTATTTAAGACTTTCCTTATTTTCCCCAAAATCCGGCGTTTCGCGTGTTTTTTTCCCCCAAAATCTGGCATTTCGCGTGATTTTTTTCCCCTAAAAAAAGGCCAGGCCCTTCCCCAAAATCAGATAAAAAAACCTGTAGTATAAACAAATTCCTCTGCTTCTAGAAAACATGTTAAGGTACCGGTAATATGATAAATTTAAAAACAAAATTCTATATCCAGTCTTAATACGCTTAGTCTAACATGCAAACATTATCAATTTCCAATACATTAAACTCTGAATGGAAAAGAATATCTACCATCAAGCAGTCTGGTATTTGACAAAAAGAACACCTAAGGTTTATTTGATCAAATTGTTTTTAAACTCAATAAGTCTCATCGATTGACCTGTTCCCAATCATATGGGCCGTGCTATGAGAAAAGGGGGTTTAATGCATGTTCATAAAATGTCGTCCCAGATTAGCCTGTGCAGTCCAAAAGGCTTATCAGGGACGAAACTTTCCGCTTTTATGATACATTTTGTTTCCAGAAAGTCTCTTCTTAGCTAAAATCTTGTTCAGGTGGAAAGTATTGTTCCTGATTAACCAGGCTAATCTGCGACGACACTTTACGTACACGCATTAAACCACCTTTTCACAGAGTATGGGCGATATATAAGAAAATATTGGCTCATTGGTATGTTTATCAATTATATGATACGGTAGCCTATACTGGGTCAAATAGTTCCTATTTAATGTGTTATTTGATAAAACCATATTTAGATCCTGTGTAACAATATTATCTTTGACTTGCCATGTTAAAAATGGTTCATCTCTAAATTTTGTTTTGCCAATTTAAAGCTGCCTATATATTATTTATTACCAGCATAATGACCTTCCTTATTTATTGACACAAAGACTATCCCACATGCACAATAGGTCTTTTCATTTCAGTTTAATTTTGTTTATCTACTTTCAAGAAATGTTTAAGACCATGCCAAATTATAGTTCGTCGGGGGGGGGGGGGGGGGGGGGGGGGGGGGGGGGGGGGGGAGGGGGAGGAAACAACCTTTCTGCAACAATAAAGGTTACACTTGTTGTGCTAGTTTAATTAACTTGAGCTGGAATTCCTGAAAGAAAATTACTGTCTGCACATAAATATGTGTTCACATGGTTCTTATACATGTGTAGCACTGTGATATCCTATCTATTAAATATAGGCAGTCTATTAATTTAATGATAAATATTACTTTTCATAATTCAAATCTGTGATCTTTACATTAGTTGGCTGCATTTGAATCTAACCCTTTGCATGCTGGGAAATTTGTCGTCTGCTAAAATGTCGTATGCTGAATGTCTAAAATTAGCATTTTCTTCGATTTTTTTTCAAAGAATACTATCAAAATAGCAAACAGTTTGGATCCTGATGAAACGCCACATTCTGTTGCATCTCATCTGGATCCAAACTGTTTGCAAAGGCCTTCAAAATTCGGTTCCAGCACTGAAAGAGCTAAGGCAGAGCTCCAGATAAGGGTCGTATTTTCGTAATTACGAATTATTTTCAAGTCCGTTACGTATTTATTTTGAAATCTTGTCGTACCATTAAGAACTAGAAATGGCGCGGCAGAGGCCGACGCGTATCCCCACGCCGCATGTTTGACCCAAGGGCGCCCCAGGGTTGATCATGGGGCCATGCATAGTTGAGATTGACTGTATTGTCATAAGAGAAGTTCAGTATCAATTAGAAGTGAATGGGTGTAAAAATAAAGAAGTTATAGTAAAAGGCAATTTTGGGAGGGTGTGGCCTATGTGGGCGGGGTGCCCCAGGGTTGGTAATAGGGCCATGCATAGTTGAGATTGACCGTATTGTCATAAGAGAGGTTCAGTATCAATTTGAAGTGAATCAGTGTATTAATGAAGAAATTATAGTAAAAGGCAATTTTGGGCGGGTGTGGTCTATGTGGGCGTGGCGCCCCAGGGTTGGCAACGGGGCCATGCATAGTTGAGTTTGACCGTTTTGTCATAAGAGAGGTTCAGTATCAATTTGAAGTGAATCAGTGTAGAAATGAAGAAGTTAATGTAAAATAACCTAAATTTTTTTTATAGTAAATGGAATTTTTTGGTGGGTGTGGCCTATGTGGGCGGGCGCCCCAGGGTTGGGATTGGGGCCATGCATAGTTGAGATTGACCCTAATGTCATAACAAAAGTTCAGTATCAATTTGAAGTGAATCCGTGTAGAAATGAAAAAATTATAGTAAATGGAAATTTTTGGTGGGTGTGGCCTATGTGGGCGGGGCGCCCCAGGGTTGGGAATGGGGCCATGCATGGTTGAGATTAACCGTATTGTCATAAGAGAGGTCCAGTATCAATTTGAAGTAAATCGGTGTAGAAATAAAGAAGTAAATGTAAAATAACCTAAAAAAATGAGTGATAATTTCTGACGCGGCCCCACCCCAACCGCTATAACTTTTGACCCAGGGGTCAGATCAAAATTCCAAATAGTGCAGGGTCGCACATATGCTCATAGCTACCATGTGTGTAAGTTTCAAGGTTCTAGTGCTTTTAGTGTAGGAGGAGATAGTGGCCAGGACGGACGGACAGACAGACGGACGGACGGACAGACGGACGGACGGACGGACGGACGGCGGAGATAACCACAATATCCCCACCTTTTTTTCAAAAAGCGTGGGGATAATTACAAAATCAAGTGACGAATATTATTTTTACATCGGTTCGTATCGATTTTTATTGAGTTCTTTTCGAGTATTAAAGATCTTTGCGGTGCTTATATAGAATGGTTATCGGGTTTGTTTAACAAAGCGCATTTTTTCAATAAAAGCGGCGTAAACAGTCTATCTGTCAAAAATCCAATGGCGGCGCCCAGAGAGCGTCCTAAAAACTGCAAAGCGTCCAAAAACACGCTTTTAACATATTGTACGCAAAGTGAGCAGAAGTTAAATGTTTAGAGAGACATTATAGAAAAGATCTGATACGATTTTGTATGTTCAGTTGCCGACACAGTCGGAAAAGCTAAACAAAAACGCGACACGACGGGTCCAAACTTAAACACACAAAAAAACATTGAACGAGTGGAAGGGACAAGTCCCGTGGCTAATCGTTAGAAATATTGAAGGGGAGACCCGTTTTAATTGTGAAATATGTAAAAATTTATCTAAGGCATGCAATCTTAGCACAGTTTAGGCATATGAAGGTATTTGCAAAATAAAATTGTAAAATACTGAAAAGACACTGTTGAACTCGTATAAATAAAGTTGCTAGTATGTTTATTTTGATTTTTTTGCATAAAAATAGCCATTATTATTTATTTTAGGTCATTTAGAGAAAATAAGAATTATTTTCCAAAACTTAGTAGTAACGTTAAGAATAAAATTTCAGAGGTAAGAATTCTTTTTGAAAATCTGGTAGTAATTTAAGAATTTCACAAAACCTTATCTGGAGCTCTGCTAAGGTCACTGTTTAATGTATAAGTATCCCTAATTTTCGTTTAAGAGTACAGAAATGTTTTTTTTTTTTTTGCATTTTAACACATGATACAACTAAATCTAGATATTAAAAGGAACAGATTCATCATCATCCACATAACAAATAACTAATAATAATAGTTTCACAAAGGAATTTCCTCTGCCTTTGTGACACTCACTTTTTTAATTCCAATGTCTTGGGGAATTTACTCATGCACTTCTTTACCGTTTATACGAATGATTGAATTACACAATAGACACATAATATGACAAGTTCTAAGTTAACAAGAATGATCTGTTTTGGGTTTCTGCAATTTTCTAATTGTCAAATGTTCAAACTGTATGCATGCTTTGTAATACTGTCTTTTGTTGACAAGTAGTTACTCAACTTTAATCTGTTTTAAATAATGCCAACATCCTTAGAAAGGCATAATATACATGTAAACGAATGGATTATAACTAAAGGATGATTAATTTATATAATGCTTCCAACTTTGAAAAGTAAGATTACAATATAAGAGGATACACAAATTCAAAAGGACTGATGAACACACATTTATATGAATCAAATAGTTTCTTATATCAAGGTACAGTTGTTATTATAAATTATAATAATATATATAAATTATTAAACTGTGGAAAGCAGAACTCTCATAATATTTACAAAAACTTAAAGCTAAAAACTATCAAAATATTTCAGTGCGACACTTGAAATTCACAAGTCTAAGAAATTACCAACTAAGCCCAGAAATATGCACACTCTGCTTGGCACCATAGAAGGAAAAAGGGTGAAACAGCGATTTTTTTCATTTAAATAAAATGCAACATTTTTTATTTAGTTAGTTTCCCTATGCAACTCTATCGCTCAAACTTAAGTTAATACAATATTGACAACAATAAGTTAAAAATCGCTGGGTGAAAGAACTAAATATACAGCTTTAAAAGGAATTAATATAACTGTTTTTTTATTTAAGTAATTAATTTGTAATATCATGAACACATTTATTTTTCGACATGTGGAACATGCATTACGCCGTGAAGCCTGAGTGGTATATTCTCACACTGGAATGTTCTGGTACTCAAAGCAACACTTGTGGACCACCTGCAACCTATTAGTGTCTCACCCACACATGTAACACTTACACTAACATTGTTTCATCATTGGGCTTCCTCCTTATAAGACTTATTAGGCTGCTTTGTGAATAAGATACATGTTTAACTGTTATCAAAACACTCTGTCATTGTTTGGATAAGTATGGATGTTTGCAATTGCGTAATATACTTGTCTTGTTAAAAATGTTCAGATAATAGTCATCACAATGCAAGAAAACTGCCAGCTTTTTTTTCAATCTTTATAAAGTACCAGAAAACGGCAGTTTCCCAATTAGGAAAAAACTACAAATTTCCCAACTGCTATCAAAAAATTCCCAATTGAAGGTTTAAAAAAAAAGTGTACTGTGGGCCCTTTTATGAGGGAAAAAAATGCAGTAGACCCCTTAATTAAAAATTTCCTAACTTAACAGCCAGCTATGGGGGGGGGTGCTTTCGCACTCTATTTTCCCCTTTCACCCAACGTCCAGCGTCTTACCCTTTTTATGAGTAAAAAAAAATCCTGCATTATGAACGAAAACCTGTATGTCCGAAAATTAAGATTCACGAAATATAATTATTTTTGCTAAAAAAAAGGGTGTCCGAAAACTCAGAGTGTCTGAAAACTTAGAGTAATTTGAATTACTGTAATCCCCTTGTTTATCAGGGACAATAAAACACTTGTGCTCTTTTGGAAAGTTGCTGGGCCTAGACTTTCTTTTAAGAAAAAATACTGTAAAAGCAAAATGTACCTGATTGACCTATGAGTACTGCCAAGCTTAATTAATATGGATTGACACTATGCACTTGCATTAAGCCACCTGATTGACCTATGAGTACTGCCAAGCTTAATATGGATTGACACTATGCACTTGCATTAAGCCACTTTTTCCCAGAGCAAGACTTGTACATAATTCTACAATACAACATACATTTTAGTATAATTACCATGCTTGTAAGTATACTTAAGAGTACCCGGTCTACTTGTTAGTAGTAATCTAGCCGACAATGACCAATCGAGCCATATTAATACCTGAATTTCCACCAGTGATGATGACAGTTCTCCCCACTGGAAGAGGAGAAATCAGTTGACTAGTCGATCCACCCATTGTTGATGCAGATGTCACAATCAATCTTTGATTATCACTTTTTTACCAATGTTTTATTCTTACCACTGCTACTACTTCAGTCTTCATTACAAAACCTTCCAAATCCCATACGTTGGATGTTTATCTGGGTCTTAATCTAAATAAAAAATTGGGTATTTAAACACCAATAATGACTTTAGTGTAATAACCTATTATACACTAATAATTTCACCAGCCATACATGTATGTTAAACACTAAATTAGAATCAGTCTTTTAATTAATCCAGCTGAAGAATGACCTGCATATTGGCCGTGTCTCTTCAAGTTTGTTTACATAGATATTGATTTGTCCGAACTGGTACTATCCGAACAGTATTCACTAAATCAACATGAGTCGTTCGAACAATATAGAAAATGTCAATTCTTCGCCATGGAACTACCGACAAAATCTGGCCAACTGCGAAAACCTAGCAGATAGCAGCTGTTCGGTCATGTAGCTGCGCAAAATACACGTGCTAATAAACTGCGGTCTGCATCGAATCTCTGTAGTTGAACAGGTGCGCTCGCATTAAGCTATCAAAGCGCTGAATGCGTTACAGTTGTTCGCTCTTTGAACGTATTAATATTACTTCTAAAAAGGGACCTTTTAATAGATTTTGGCAGATATTGAAGTTTGTCAATAAATGCTTTATATTGATAAATGTCAACATTGGATCTAGAAGCGCCAATAAAAACAACAACACAATGAAAGAAAGAAAACAAAGTTACCCTCATCTGGGCTCGAACCATTGACCCATGGAGTAAAAGTCTAACGTTTAGACCACTCGGCCATCCGTGCTCATACATTGAGTGATGTACTTTATAATCTATATAAGCATTCTTCGAAGTGTCTGAAAATATCTAACGAAAACAACAGAACTCTCCAAATTATTCAATCATTTCGCGTTGCAAAGCTTTATATATTTTTCAGGTTTTTTAATCGTCAAAAGATGCATATAAAGGATATTTTAGAGCATGGTAAATGTTCAGAACACATGTATTACTGTTCCCACACAAATATCATAACTACAACGAAAATTTTCGAATCTGAAACAATTTTTTTCAATTTGTCGATTTACCAAAACGTGAAAAGGTCCCTTGAATATTACTTACCAATCGGACGGCCACGAACAATGCAAACACCAATGTAATTTATTTTTACTTGTATACAGTAGTCAGATTTTGAAAAAAAAACATCACGGAGGAAAATGAAATTGATTTACAATCTCTCATAATTTTATACAGCACGGCCGTAAAGTATGGGTGCAACCACCTTAAAAATTTGCGATGCATTGATATATATGAGACAATGTTACTTCCGATATGGCGCTAAGGACCGGATGTAATTAAATGTCACGAATGATTCTACATAGTTAGTTAGGTTTATATGTTTTTCAACATATTTCGCGTTATTTTTTAAAAAGGGCCATGTAGTGCGATTCAGCGAAGATCTATTCATCCACACATGTACAGAAACATATAATAACAACCCATTTGGAAACGTGGTCACTTTTATAAGTTGGGGCATGGTAAACATTTTAACATAAAATCGATGTTCTTTGCCTGTGTGACGAGCAAATTTCCGCCCAATGAAATCACTAACAACATCAAACCACTTCTTTGAACATGTACAAGTCTTCCGATTCACAAAAACATTGGCTTCTTGTCGATCTAATAGATAATTTTGGTGTTTTTCCAAAAGTGATGGAACAAATGCCAAGGAGGTGGCGCTAATGACTAGAGGTGGCGCCAACGCACTATTTTAGCTATTTTAATTTTCGATGCCGACATACACTTTTTGATATTTTTTCTTAATTTGATCATAATGAAATATAATCACGAGGGTAAAGTCTACATAATTATGAAGAAACATGTGTTGTAAAGAGATTTAAAAAAATCCGTTATTGAATATACTAAACACTGTAAAGAAGCTTGAGTATAAAAAACAAAAAGGTCACGATTAAAGCCGAAGCTATCCTTGTTTTTGCAGATATTAGCAGGTAGGAATGGCATATGTTAGTATATTTAAGATTCGTTGACCATTTCCTTTTTAGTAAATTAAGCAATGTTAATAGGGGACAAAACTCAGCGTTTCAAGAGGAAGTAATATCTTTTTATTACATCGTGAATTTTGTTTTTGTATTACCACATTGATGTAGAGAACATATTTTGAGAATGTCGTGAATTTAGTTATTGGATTTATTGAATATAACATACTTTAGATTTATGTGTTGTTGTTTTTAAGGTTATTTACTTCTTTATTAAGTTGGTTACTTATATAATCACATATTTACGTCTTGTTTTTTTTTAAAGAATGTCTTGTTTTAAGTATTTACGTTAAAAAATTTAAAGTAAAAGTCATATGAGGATTCATATATCATGCATTGACGCCACCTCATGTCCTTAGCTCCTTGGCATTGGCTCCATCTCTTTTGGAAATATACAAAATTATCTAATAAATCTGCCAGATGTCTATGATTCTGTGCATGCAGCAACTTGTATATGTTCAACGCAATCGTTTGATGTCGTTCGCGAATTAATCGGGTGGAATTTTGATCGCCACACAGGCACAATATATTGATTTTCTTTAAAAAAAATCCACCATGTCGCAACTTATAAAGGTTCTAAAGTTTCAAAATGGGTTGTGGTTGTATGTTTATGTACATTTGTGGATTGTGGATGCATACATCTTCGCTGAATCGCACTGTATTGTCCGATTTTTAAAATATTGCGAAATATGTTGAAAAGCGAGATGCGTATGCTGGGCTATAGCTACGCTGGTAGCACACGGCATAAGACCCATTTTCGCATGACGCGGTTCTTTTAAAATCTCTTTGTTCCTTATAAAGGGAACATCTAAGCACAATAATTTTCGTTATAAGTCAAACTGTGTTATTAAAAGCAAACTGGCAAAGCATATTCAGTCTGTTAAGAACGATTTCCATACCGACTGACCGAGTACAGTAAATATTCGCGCTTAGATAATTAAACGATTTCCGTCTTATCATGACAATATACTATTTCGGAAGTTTTCTTATATGGAAAGCAACACTGTGTGATCAACTTTTATCGATAGTCCATGTCTTCCCCGGACGATTTAGTGACCGACTACCGAGTCAAACTGCGAAGATTGCCAAGTTGGTTTTTATTATTAATATAAGTATTATTTAAACATATTTCGAACTCATAAATATTGAAAATGATCAAAACAAACACGTTTTCTGTTAAGTTTACGCGAATATGGATAATTTATTTCTGATTGTCACGCTTTTTCCCCATTAACAGCGTATAATATCTTTATGGAACAATAATGTAACGGAATTTATGCGCATATATATATATGAAATACAACATATCAAAGCGTTTTTATTGGCTTAGTTTTCGTTTATTGACCAATCGCATTTTTTTTATTTTGCTGAAATGACGTTGCAACGTCAAATGACGTCACGAAATGTAAACAACATTCGGGAATTTATCATTATGTTTGCGTAAATATTTATTTAATTTGCTCATTTAAAAGCATGTGATAAAAAAGATCTGACACTCGTTGTCATATCATACCATACTGTATTAAACTCGTCCAGGAAATTCGTTAGCAAGCTCGCCAAAGGCTCGCTTACTAACAAAATTCCTGAACTCGTTTAATAAAAAATGGTATGATATGATAACTCTTGCCAGATCCTATATATATATATATATATATATATATATATATATATATATATATATATATATTTATATATATATATATAATAAAAGTAAAAACACGTGTCTGGGATTTTAAATATATATTGATTTAGCCAACGCGTTTCGCATAGCTCATCAGGGCATAATACAATATATTACAACGTCAAAATGTCATGGAGATAACGTCATATCAATTATGACGTCATAACGTCAATAAATATTAAATGAAATTTAATTTGGGTTTAAATACATGTATAATATGTTGTTCTTTTGCTAACCTAGCTGAAATATTGCGTCTTCTGCATAGAAATATTCTATACGGCGTTCCCACATTGTGCCAGACATATATATATATATATATATTCTTTCTTTTTTGCTTTAAATAATAAATATGTTGACCACTTAGTAAAATGGTATTGGGGTTTTCCGTTTTTCTCCCATTGATCTGAAAAGGAATTGGCTGATATTAAGGTTGCTATATGATAGCCTAATCTGCTGTGTTGCGCGCGTGTATGTGTTTTTAAAAATTGTTTAAGTTTATTTACAGGAGCCGCTGCTAATGCATTTACTGGCTGACCTTCCACAATGACCTTTAAAGAAAGGTGTGTTACTGTATTTTTACGTAGCACGAAGTGGATTATTTTGATTATGCACACATGTAATGTAAAGTAATACTTTAAAAAATTTCTCGCACAGATGCTAAAAATATGCGCGATCTTTGGAAAAATAGCGCGAATCGCGCAATCGCGCGTTCTAGAATGAACAATGAAAGTATACTCTTCCGCGCCGCGAACTCTTTCTCATTGCGGATGCGGGCTGCGTGTAAAACTGTTGTATCTCAAAGAAAATACTTAACAGATACAGAAGTGTGCCTTCAATTCTCCATTTTGAGTGATTTGATGAGCAGTATTACCCTGCACATGATTTAATCAAAGCGCTGAAGGCATTGAAGTAGTTCTCTATTGCATAATCTTAGACGCAACTCATTTTTCAAAATTATGTTAGAGCTTTTTAAATCGCTAGTTTGCAATGAACACAACCCATTCAAATTTATTAAGAGTTTGTCTTAACGCACAGGTCGAGATGTTATAGAGATACTAGTAACTAAGACAACATAACGACACCATGTCTTTGTTGACGTTCTGAAAGCATTAAAAATATGATGAAAATGGTATAAAGATCATTCGCCAGTTTTCTAGTCATATAAGTTCGCCGCGACCCAGAGTCAAGAAGGAGTCAAACCTCCGCCAATGCTCAAGTTCGACTCCTTCTTGACTCTGATTGCAGCGATCTTATGTGACTAAAAAAACTGGCGAATGATCTTGGATTAGTTAGGGGAGAGGAGCAAGAAATCAAGGTTGTGACATTTGGAAGCAAAGCAGTCAACGTTATCAGAACTCCTACAGCAAAGCTGTATATCTAACTGAATAATGGACAAAACTTTACAATTTTTGCTAACATTGTGCCAGACATTACAGGAACAATTCAAAGACAGGCTGTCAAACTTACACAATCAGCACAAATCAAACATTTGATTAATTCACTGGAAATGGCCGACAATATTCCAAGCGAGTGTGATTATTCCTCTGTAGAGCTACTGATAGGCAATGATTATTATCTGGACATTCTTCTGTCACAAAAAATGCAATTGCAACCAGGTCTGTATCTGCTTAGTTCAAAGCTAGGATGGATGCTCACTGGTAGAACATGTGAACAAGAAAGTGAACAGTATATCAGCACATTTATGTTAATTTTAACACCTGGAGTAGACATAGGGAATACAAGCGCTTTGGCCTCAGTTGATAGTGCTTTGCCAAGAAAGCCAGATCTACAAGACTTTTGGAACCTGGAGTCAATAGGCGTTACGGATAATCCAAAAATAACTGATGACGAAATTGCAATGCAAAAGTTCAGAGAAACACTCCGATATGATGATAATCGCTATCAGGTTACATGGCCATTGGAAAAATGAGCAGCCCAAGCTACCTTTAAATCGAGAATTGGCTATGGGGCGATTTAAATCGACTCTTGCTAGAATGCGTGACAAACAAGAGTTGCTTGAGAAGTATGACGAGGTATTCAAGGACCAGTTACAAAAAGGACTTATCGAACAAGTAAATGAGACCATTGTTCAGGGAATTATGCACTATTTGCCACACCACGCTGTCATAACACAGAAAACAACTAAAGTACGCGTTGTGTTTGACGCATCAGCAAAACACATGTACGAAACATCAGCCTCAATGATCGCTTATACAGGGGTCCAGTAATGTTGCATGATCTGTATGGAATACTTATGAGATTCCGCACACACAACATTGCTGTTGTGGCGGATATAGAAAACGCATTCCTTCAAGAAGGACTTCAACGAGATCAGCGCGATGAAACAAGGTTTCTGTGGATCAAAGATTGTTCTAGGCCTACTATTGCACCAGACAACATCCAGGAATATCGTTTCTCTCTTGTCCCATTTGGTGTTGTTTTGAGTCCTTTTTCTGCTTGGAGCTACGGTTAAGTGTCACCTAGAAACCTACAAGAATGATCAGGCTACAAAGATAATCAAAGCGCTGTAGGCGCTGAAGGCCTGGGGCTAGGTTTAGTGTGACATAAAATGCATTTACGATGTTTTGTCCGAATTTCTCCCTTTGTCCGAATTTATACGGATTGACCCTCAGCGGTTGAGTGCAGAAGCTCAGAGACTGTAAGACAAGACAATAGTTGTGTATATACTACAGTGTACATAGACGGTGGAGGACAACACGATACTGGTTGTGGGAACGATAACATTTTGTTCAACTCTACAGATCTGGTAGAGGTTCTTCTACATAGGCGGTGAAGATATACAACAACAACAACATGGCCGCAAAAAACTGTTATTGTTGGCGTCAAATAAATCACTTTCAATAGCCTAAAATAGCTTTCTATTACATAATTAACAGATCAGGAAAACACTCATACTTCCTTTGTAATGTGTATACAAAAGAAAAACAACTTAAGCCCAAGTCTCACTTTTGCCGGTAGAGCCCCGGTCCATCCCGGTTTGCTAACGCCGGTCGACCGGCGAGGACCGGGATGATTCGTAGATTTATTTTAACGCATTCACACTATTTCTCGGTGCCGCCCCGGTTGAAGCCGGTCAACAGCCCGGCAGAGTCCCGGTCAACCCGGACTGGCTACGGTTCATCCCGGTGAAGCCCCGGCAGAGCCCCGGTTGTAGCCGGTAGTGCCCCGGTGAAAGCCGGCAGCGTCCCGGCATAGCCCCGTTGTCGCCGGTAGTGCCCCGGTTGAGCCCCGGTGAAAGCCGGCAGAGCCCCGGTATACCGTAACACAGCCGGCACTCACCGTGTATATACCGGCACCAGACCCTTGCAGAGCTACGGCAACGCCCCGGTTTTACCCCGGTCGTCGCCGGTAATGCCCCGGCGGAGCCCCGGTGAATGACGGTGGCGTTCCGGCAGAGCGCCTGTTTTCTTATATACCGTAGCTATACCGGGACTCTGACGGTTGTCCCCGGTGCCGTTCCGGTTGTTCCCGGTGCCGCGCCGGTCGCCGCCGGTCCTTCACGATGACTCCCGGTTCATCCCGGAGGTTTTAAACATTTTAATACTTTCCCGGTGGAGCCCCGGTTTTCCCCGGTGCATCCCGGTCGTCCCCGATGGAGCCCCGGTTCATCCCGGTAGATCCCGGATCACATAAATGGGATCCGCCGGCATAATAGTGAGACTGGGCCTTTACCCTGATAAAGAACGGTGTACAGATTGTGTACGTTGTCTCTCGTAGAACTTTTCGCGCTCGATTTGCGCGCTCGATCTGCGCAGTGAAATATATCGTATATTTCCGAGAATGATCATGAATATTTGTTGTTGTTTTTTCATTTCCTTTTTTCTTGAATGTCTCGTTAACGCAAAATAAAATAACAATATCTTAAAAAATGTTTATAAATACCAAATGTAATGTCTTCAAAAAATGTATCAGAAAAAAATTCTTCTTACTGTCTCCGTAGACACTGGTATCTTTTCGGTCTAGACCGTCAAGTGAGGAACATATTCTCGCATGAATATGCAAACAATAATAAACACTATGTCGTAGCCAATGCTTAGCAATTCTGCTTCAATAATATTTTTATACGTTTTATGACACTGTCATGTTATATAGTGATGTTCTGTATTTATAAGGCGGGTTATTGAGATCTGCGAAGAACTTCTTTGATTGCGCATGAATTACCGCCAAGTGGTAAATCGGACTTTTGGGAATTCATTCATTCGTGGGTTTTGGCAGTCAGCCAAATCTGACTGTCTCAGAAATTTGTATCATTGCTATGGCCTAAGGGCTACACTCCAGGCCAAAAACGACATATACGTGGATAACCTTGTTACCGGAGCACACTCTGAAAGCGAAGCTATTAATCTTTACAAGTCTACAAAAGCAATGTTCCATGACGCAATGAATATTCGTATTAAACAGTCAATTTTATTAATTTAATGAACGTTTAACAAAATCAAAGTAGTAACTTATATATCGGGAAAATTCATTTTGTTTTAGAAAATATGGCACTTACTTTGTTCCGTAGTTATGAACTACAGCCAACGCAGCTTGAATCGCAAGGCAATAGAAAGTACCGTTGGCGGAGCAAACGGAGGAGACGGAAAAGCATGAAGCTCGTGGTCCTCGTGCACAATATAATTCTGGTGCTGTCATTTCTCATTAGCCATTCAACGAATAAGACCTCCGTGTTTTACTGTACATGCTTCAATTTGACAATGGATTCGGATAAATTAAAAATTGTGATTCGTGCGGACGATAATATTCCAATAAACGGAATTCAAATCGCCATATTAAGAAGAAGCGTGGAAGGGACTTACTACATTTTACATGTGTAATAACTGGTTACAAATCAATGTTCATTAGAAGGAGTTATTTTTCAAAACATTACCAACATTCATAACTTTAGCAAAAAAGAAGCCAGGAAACTTGTATCGGATCTTGTTTTGGTGCCGGAACCCAGGAAATTTGTTGCGATAAAAAGCACTGCACAAGTACAAAGAACTGCAGTTGAATAAGACAAAATGTCTTCATTTAAGTACATAAAAGGTGTCCGAACAAGACATTGAAAGAGTTTGGAAAGGGAAATAGCTTGTTGTAGGGAAATACTTGTACCTGCTATTGAAGACGTTAATAAAGATGAAGAAATTTTGAAAGCAACAAAGTGCATTAAATTACTTTAATCTTACAGTGAAAAGTTGGAGAACCAGTGTGAAAAATACATTACGTTACTTGAAGACAGTGAGGAAGATGTTGAACACATCCTCGATGAGGATTATAGAATCTGTGCAAAAGCAACAGAATGTTGTATGTATTGTAGGTATTTCTTTTGACCTTGCTGTCAAGGATAACCCATGAAAGTGCAAGCACTTATTTCCAATGGGGTCCTTTGGCTTTGCTGAAGAGACAGCAAGCAGAAGAGACAGTATTGGGATACAAGGAATCCGGGTGCGATACCCTAGCTCTTTGCGAGTAGATCCCTTGGTTCTTACGTGCTCATTATATAGCACCGATACACGCGAGAATTACATGGGTTTCATACCAGTACATCTCTAGTTGGGTGGGAACACTTGAAGCATTTCCGAAATTTCCAGTGACCCGGCCGGGAATTGAACCGAGGCCCTCTGGAATAGTAGACCAGAGTGTTACCACTCGACCACCGCAAGTTTTGTGTGAAATTAGAAGCATATCTAGCAAACATAAGGTGTACTTATAACAAAGAAATAAAATCTGAGCAAGAATATTTAGATGTGAATGTAATTCAAAAGCAAATACAATCATTCATGCTAGAGCAAAGAGACACCACGAATTTGTTGAAAGGCAAAACAAATACCAACAATAAATAATTGAAAAACAAACAGAAAACCAATACATGATGATAATAGAAATGAAAGAAACTAAAGAAAATCTGGTAACTGTAAAGTTACCTAAATTTGAATTAAGATTTAACGGCGACAAACTTAGATGGTCAGAATTTTGGGAGTTCATGTTTTCGACCTAAGTTAAAACGTTGGATTAATTTAAAAATTGGATTATCATAAAGTTTCATAAACTATTTTGGCAACTATTTGTGCTAAATATTTTAGTTTCTTGAGAAAAAGCTTTATTTGTTGTAAGTGAAATTGTGTTACCATGTGAAAAGTGTGTTGTTACGGACTCGAGAATTCGAGAATAAGAAATAAAATAAAATAATAAAATCCAGTGTGGTTTCGATTTGTCTGTTTATTCAGTCGCAGACGATAAAAATAATCGCCGCCACATTGTTTTGGTATTTGCACCAAGAATCTTAGGACAAATCAAAAGCTGATTTAGTATTTTGCAAGACAAGACTGGCACCAAAAAAGAATCTTACAATTCTCAGATTGGAGCTTATGGCTGTCGTAAGTGGCGTGAGATGTGTCGGGTTTGTACGAAAACAGCTGAGAATTGCAATTGAAAGCATGCACGTGTGGTGTGACTCTAAATGCGTGTTATACTGTAATGAAGCTGGAAACCTGTCATCAGTGTTTGTGAGAAATAGAATGAAAGAGATTAAGAATACAGAATAAATTGTATTTGATTATGTCAGTACATAGGAAAATCCTGCTGACATCGCAAGTCGTGGAACAACTATTGACCAACTGGTGGAATGGACCTATTTGGCTCCAACAACCACATAAAGAATGGGTTACCTCTAAGAAAATCTGAAAGAGGTATTTACCCTGACGAAGTCATTGAACAAATTGGCAGTGTCAATGAGAAAATTGTGCCAAGATTAAAAGCTCCGTGAAAGGTATTCCTTAGTCACTAAGCTATTAAGAGTCACGACATTTTTAATCCGGTTTGTGAACAAATTGAGAAAGATTCAAGTCCTTTCCGGAGCCCTGAAAAGCTTCAAACTTTAGCAAGCCGAAACCATGTTGATACAATACATACAACACACATGTTTCAATGATTTGTTCTGTTCAAAAGAAGTTAAAAGGAACAATAACCTCCAACGGCAGCTCGGGCTTTGTAGTTGATGAAAGCGGAATTTGCGATGCAAAGGATGATTTGAAAATGCTGACCTTATTAAAGCTGCAAGACAACCAATACTGCTACCGAAGGGAGAACGATTTACATATTTATTGGGGGATAAAACACACAAAGATGTTTTACATAGCGGTGTTTCCCAAACATTGAGTAGTATAAGGCAGCGATTTTGAATACAAAGCGGGCGGGCAACTGTGAGATGTGTCCTTCGACAATGTTTAACATGTAGTCGTCACGAGGGCGGAGCATACCAGTTGCCAGAAATGGCTCCGTTACCAAGAAGCCCTGTGGCGGAGTCAGCCCCTTTTGCTAGAAGAGGAATCGACTATTTAGGTCCACTATATGTGAAATGTAGTTATGGTGTAAACAAAGTGTGGATATGTTCAGTAAAACTGATAAGCAATATGTCTTCAGAAGAGTTTTTGATGGGATTTTGACGTTTCATAGCATTTCGTGGTACACCGATCGAGATTATCAGCGACAATGCTCAACAGTTCAAACTGACAAGTGAAGTTATTGAAATAGCATGGCAGAACACGCTGAAAAGCGACGACATTCAGAACTACGTTTCAAACAAAGGCATCAACTGGAAGTTCATTGTCGAATTAGCGTCATGGACTGCCGGTTTCTATGAAAGACTTATTGGACTGGTTAAGCGGAATTTAAGAAAGTGTATCGGTCGAAGATTACTAACAGTGGTTCAAATGCAAACGATCTTGAACGGAATTGAAGCTGTAATTCATTTTCGACCACTAGTTTACGCCGGAGACGACATTAACTCGAAACTAAAACTCACTCCAAGTAATTTTCTTATGTTGAATCCAAACATCGGAATACCGGAAACAACTACTGATGCTGACGGTGATTATAGCCCATACATATCTTCTGCACAAAGACTACTTGCAGATGAATTATTTGTTAAAGGATCCTTAGTCCTTTTTTCTGACGCATAATTTTGTATTTAGTCGCTTTTGACTAAATTCCGCCATACTAAATCAAGTGTTTCACTGGCTAACTCTTGAATGTTTTTTAATAGTCACTGATGATTATGTCTGGGTTTCATCTACATGCAATGAAGCGACAAAGACCCATCAATAACTCGTTTGTAGACAATCCATGTATAAGCTCCAAATGCACTGCGCGCGTAGTCAGACATGTGAACAAACAAATCCATACTTTGCTCGTTCCATCTACATGTTTTACATGCAAAGGGCCTATATAATCAAGGCCGGACTTTGCGAAAGGAGTAGACTCCGTAAGACGCGCCTCAGGAAACGGCGCCATATCCGGAATCATGTAAGCTCCGCCTTCATGACGTCTATACACCCAGCATTGCTTAAGGACACTTTTCACAGTAGCGCCGCTTGGTATCCAAAACCTATGACGAATGTTACTTAGTGTTTGGGAAGTTCCACAATGCAATGTTCTCCTTATGTACTCGCTCAATCATTAAACGCGTGAATTTTTCTTGTTTTGGTAGAATGATGAGTTGTCTAGCTGCTTCCTTCAGATCAGCATTTTCCAGTCTACCTTTGCACCTGATTACACCATGGTTATCAACGAATAGTCCTAGTTGTTTTTGCAAATTGCTCGTTTTTTTTGTTTTCATATGTTTGAAGAATTTCGACAAAGTGCTTAGCTTGAATATACTTAATTCACATTATGTCTGCTTATTCAAGCTCTTTTCTTGTTAAAACACCATGTTCACGTCCTTTTTTCTTTAGGTTTCTTATGAATCAACCAGCAAAAGCGGTGACTCTAATAAGTTTTGTGACTTACGAGTATCTTTCGCTTTCGATCTCAAATGGTGAACAGATCTGTTTTTCTTTTGTATTTTCCTTGATTGTGTCTATAAAACCACCGAATTCTTCTTTTGGTACCTCAAACGATTCATCGCGGACACTATCTTCGCACTTAGTTTTCCATTCTGTACTTGGTTTAGAAAGCCAATATGGTCTGTGCCACCATAGATCATTGTCCTCTATCTACTTCACACTAAATCCTCTACTGGCCAAGCCCGCCGGATTCTCATTTGTAGGCACGTAGCTGATATCATTTTGTTTTATATATTTCTTTTTCTCGGTTTGCAACGAAGACTGGAGATGAACAACTGGAAGCTATCCAGTAAAGGACACACTGGAAGTCGCTCCAAACATGTAATTTGTCCATGGGTAACTTCAAATGTTCTGGTACAAAAGTAACACATCTGATTCCAACTACTACGGCCATCAACTCTAATCTAGGAATATACATCGTTTTTAAGGGAGCAAGTCGTGACTTTGCAAACACTAGATCTGCTCTCGAATGATCACCACATAATTGATGTAAATAGACACTAGCAGCATAAGCTTTTGTAGAAGCATCACAGAAGCAAGCTAACTTGAATCTCACATTGCCATCAACCTTTAAGGCAATACATCGTGGTATGATGATTTACGAAATAGACTTGAAATCCTCCAAGATAATACTCCAATCATTTGTGTCTATCATTTCTAAGTGTTCCTCACATTCTTTCTTCTTGCTCCACACTCGTTGAAGGAGCACTATCCCCCGCAAAAGTTCCGGGAAAAACAATCCCATAGGGTCGTATACGGAGGCCAACGTTTTCAAAACAGATCGCTTCGTAGGCCGTGTATCTTGATTGAACACGATGGACGGTTTTAATGCCAATGTATCCTGCTCTGCATTCCTGACATGACCAAGTACTGTTGCTGTTCTTGACATTGCCTTGTCTTCTACTGGCATGATACTGTTTACTGAAGTGCTACTTGTCAACCATTCGCGAATATTCATATTCGCGTCTTGAAACATGGCTTTTTATGTTTTATATAGAGCGATTGCATCACCAGTATCCATTGCACCAGTATTGACATTGTCGACATAAATACCATTCTTAAGTATTTCGGCGATGTCGCTATGGTATGTCTCTAAATGTTTCTCGATTGTAGCTCCTAGAATAAATGGAATCGATATTATTTCAAAAGGAGCTCGACAGAATCGATACTTCTGTATATTTTCTTTCTAAGTTGTTGTATGTTTACAATCTTTCAGCCAAAGGAATCGCGTAGCATCTCTCTGGTATTGTTGGAGCCATACTTGCAAAAATTCTTTATTTTTATTGATGTCCGCCACAATTCCAATATTGTGGGTGAGGAATCGCATGAGCATCCCACGAAGATCACTGGACTTCTATGAAGGCAGTCGTTCAGACTTGTGTTCTGTTGACGAATCTTAGCGGAGGCATCATAGACTAAGCGCAATTTTGTCGTGGTCTTATGGGGTTTAACTTGGCATGGTGAGGCGAATCTTTTTGTTGAGAACTGTAACTGTTCTATTAAAGCCACACTGGAGTGTTTTAAACTATATCCGTGATGTTTATAAAAGAACTTGCTCAAATAACAAAATTGTATTCCTCGTTCTTGCGATAAACAATTTTATTTTCCAATTTAAGCCTGTAATATATCCAACAAAATGTAATGTCCTGTAGTAACGTCATGGCAAGTGAGCCAAGAGCAGCATATCAGTCCACTTTATATAGATGTGTTTCCCGACAAAACTGCACGTGGGAAGCACGAGGTTTGATTACTCCGAAGGAATGAAACTCCGCCAGATCCTAACTCTGCTAAAGAATACAAAGGTGAAAAACTCCGCCTGAATAGCGGAGCACAGCACCAAATTAGTACAATATAAATCTGCGAACTTCGCGACACTCCTCAATCAGGGGTAATGAATATAACAAATTACAAATATAACATGATAAAACGTATCTATAATTAAAATCAACTTGAAAACAATTAGGTGTTTACTTTAACAATTACAGTCCTGTATGTAATGCTCATTTCATTCATTCTTCCATTGATCAACGTCATTTTCAAACATGGTTTGAATATGGGCGAATATAACCATTGGATCAGTGTTGCTAGGATGGAACATTTCACTAAATGCAACTGCTGATGCTGTCTGGTGAATAGCACTGACTTCATTGTTCACGTAATTTATCGTAACCTGTAATGTCATATTGACGAACTCGATTTCTTCGCGGATGTTGTCAGGTTGCTCATTATCACTTCACTTGAGGTTAGAAAAATCATTCTGTGGAGTAGATAATTGTACGGATGTACAGAGCGGTTGTTCTGGGGCGATGACAACTTTTTCTACCTCGTCGTAAACTTACTCTAACGTCGGCTCTTCCATGATGATCATTTGACTGGGAGGAGAAGGAGCTGTGCAAGTTGCAGTGCCATGTGATTAAGTTTCGTCAATTAAAGTATCAATCCACGTGTCGAAACAATCCTCCGAAACATAATCATATTTATTTTCAGCTTCCGAAATGTCCTGATAATTGCACATTTCGTTGAGAGGTGTGCGAGGTTGAGATTGATAACACTTATCATCATTATTCTCCTTCACTGTCTTGATCAGAAGATCTTTGACTTTTAATTTTGCCGTTTTTTTGTCTTATCCACGAATTTTGACGAGATGTTTTGTAACGTAAATCCTTCGAATAAATTTTGCTTTGCAGCCCGTAACTATACACGTAAAATGAAGCAACTTGTCACTGTGTTTTTCCTTTATATATCTATTCAATTTTTTTATTTGAATAATGTTTACCACAAGTGTCACAATTGAAGCACATGTTTCAAATTCTTTTGACTGAAAAGTATATAGTCTTTTCACAATGCGTTCCGTGGCGAAAGTGATTATTTCGTTGTTCAGACTTATGCACGAGGAAATCGAGCGTGTACGGTTGAGTAGTTTTTAATCGCTGCTAGTGTTCTCCATACAGCTCCTCTCATCTCAGGGTCAGTTAAATTTGCACATGGACACAACAACATGCACCGCTCAAAGAACTGTTAGGTATATAAATATAAGAATAGTCATATGCACATGGCTTCAATGACCTAGTAGATAGCACACCAGACTAAAAGTCAAATAATCATGAGTTCGAGACCGATTGTTTGTAGTTATATTTTCTCTTCAGTATTTTCATTTGATTTTAAAAGCAGAAAAACGTTGTTTCATAGTATTATTGTTTAACTTTCTGATGTGCATTGCTGCGTAATTGCGCGCTTGGCGACCGACAATTGCTGCTTTGCGTTTAATCTTTGGAGATGCAATTGCCAATTCAGTGTTTGGTGGATTGCTTGTAAAGTCAACGTCTCCTGATGTTTCGATAGGAAACAGTAATTGAAATGCCGACTTATCATACGTCCAGATGACAAAAGCACTTTCGAAGAGCGATTTTTCCATCATGACTTGTAACAAGGAACGTTATTCTACCTATTATCCAGCACCCACGGGAACATTGTCTTTGATAAGGGTGACGTCCTCTACTTTTGGTACAAACGGTGATTCAATCCTATGCTCTTTTAATCTTGTTCGTTTTCTTTCACGAAGACTAAGGAGATATTCGTCCTTCCAAATTTTCCAGAATGTATTTAGAATCCACTGTCCTTTCTTCCAGATCTGAAGTAGATTATGTGCACTACTTGGGTTATCTAGGTTTGTACTATCTGTGTCTTCGTCACTGTTCACTTTCGGAATGCCATTATTTGTATTGAGAGTCAAACAACTAGCAGGTGTCAATGCAATGGTCGAGTTAATGTCGTCATCAACGTAAACTAGTGGTCTTGTGTTATAGATTCGACCTCTTTGAGCGTTTGCAGTTGCATATCGGTAAGAAGTGTTCGTCCGATTGCCTTTCTTAAGGATCGTTTGACGAGCCATACTAACCGCTCATAGATGCCTCCCGTCCAGGGAGCGAGTTCAACAAGCCCGATGTCTAGGTGCCTTCATCACCTCCCGAAACCTCTTATTTAAGAGAAATCTACAAATAAGCAGCTATTATTATACTGTAAAAATTAAGAATTCTTTAGCAAACATTTGAATAAATAAATTATCAATCTCCTTGCGCAAATTAACATAACAAAAAACATCAAAAGCATCCCGTACACACCCCGGAAATCAACAAGAAACAAACAAATCACTAAAACCATAAAATCCAAAAAATAATAATTAAAAAGAATGGAGATAAATCATAATAATTCCGAGTAATATATATATGCATATGACCAAAAAAAATTAACGACTGTACTAAACCGACGTCATCATCAATCCAGTCACTCCAAAACGAAAAAATTAAGAAATCGATAAAATAAGAATACATTTTAAAATTAAACGTTCATTATGTAAGAAAACAAAAATGATAACACTGACATTTAAACATACCAAGATTTCAATAAATATGCAGCAAGTACTATATCCAGGAAGCGTGAGTCTCACATATGAAACACATAACTTGAAAATTCACATTAAAAACACAATATGAAGTAAAAGATGAAACAAAATAATAAATAAAACTTAGCTGCTTCAGACTTAAATGTAAATACACCCATCGACTTTCTCGGTAAAGGAGTCGGTTCATGTTTAGATCCCATCTCACATGGACTAAAAAACCGAACTGAAAATAAACTTAATATCGACTTTATTATTGCAAAATTATAAACGTAAAATAATGTAACCACTTATTTAGACATACATATGTCCATTAAGGGCGGGCGGGCGGGGGGATAATCCCTTCGTTTTCCTTTTCCATTACTTTTGCCTGTCAAATATACACCCTTGATAGGCGACTCAATAGATTTGCAAATCATATATACCCTTAAACGAAAAACTCGTGCGCTTTCGTTCTAAATCTTTAACACAAAACCCGTGAAATTTTCGCGCTAACCATTACCATAATCTCTCTTGTAAATATCATGTATAAAAATAGTGTTTTATTTAGTTTTTATTAAGTTGTAACTTTAACATGGGCTGCTGAAACATTGGATTTAGTATATTGTAGCCTGAAGTGTGTTCGAACTTGGTGCTTCACAATCGTGATACATCGGCTATCTCGGATTCCTCCGTAAATAAATCGTCTGCTGATCCAGAGTGGGTGCTTCAATGTTTTCCTTCACTCTGGATCAGCAGACGATTTATTGCTTAAATAAACCGGATGATTCCGGAGATAGTCGATGTATCACAATTGGTTTTCCTTATGAAATTATATGGTTATGATAGCCTTATGTGCATAGTGTTGTTTTGATTAAGTTGTAACTTTAACACGGGCTGCTCAATCATTTGATTTAGTATATTGTTGCCTGAAGGGTGTTCGAACTTGGTGATGTCCCATTGAAGTGGGTAGTAATGGGGGGTGTATCTAGCACGGATATCAGTTGTTAAGTGTGGCAGGTGTATACCTGTCTAGACTCACAGGTAAGTTGCGGACGTAAATCATATCGTGTGTTATCTGTTAATCTCATGTTTTAACGATCATATTCAGAAATGTGCTTATAGATTAATTGTGAATGTTTTATTATATTAAAATCACTTCCTGTTTGCCCTAGATTTGTTTCAAGATTATGGCGATAAATCTGATACGGCGATACAATATAACAAGATACATGTAATATGTTCCAGTTTGATGTATTTTTCTTTAAGCTACTTGATAGATATCGCTCTAATACGTGTTATCGAAGTAACGCCGTCGATTGAACATGTAGTCATATATATTTTCAGAATGGCGTCTGTTGACGGAAATCAGAAGGAGGCGTACTTTGTACGTCTAATGATGCTTCTTAAAGAGGCAGAGAAGGTCCTTAGAGCCAAGTTTGACTCCATTATCAAACCTGTACATTTAACTAGCACACTCATGAAAGCACACGGAACAATTAGAAAGCTGAAGGACGATGGCTTTATTTCAATGAACCAATACAAATTGTTAAATCCTAATCCGAAATCTGAAAACTTTGATATAACTTTGTTAGCTTGTCTTCTTCGAAACATTTGTAACTTAAACCCTAAAGACAAGGTTTGGAACGAGAAAGAGAATTCTAGCATAAAGGGCAACTCAGACCAGGCGAATGTCCAGCGCATATTAAACCTGAGAAACCTGGTATGTATAAAGTAAATAAACTCTTTGAATACACGGGAAATGGTAATACTTATTTACACTAGTAGTATTTTATTTGTGTGATTTTGAGATCGTTCCGATATCGGTCCATAGTTTGAAATAATCAAGTTCATTATGGTGACAATTAACTTTACATACAGGTACCGTTGTCATTCAACATCAAATTTAGTAAAAAATGTATTTCGTTTGATTCGACGCTGTTTAATGTTTTAACTTGATACCACACAAGAAAATATATTTATATTTAAGTTTATCCTATAGTGCGAAATAGCACAAAATGTTCAATTTATGTTGAGGTAAAATTGCGTAAGGTTGTAACATCACATTTTTATGTGTCATTTTCAGATGTCGCACAAACCATTGGCGCTCTTAGAGCAACACGAATTTGATGAACATTGGCATATACTAGAACTGGTAAGGTAACTTAACAATTGAAAATGATTACATATTTATGTTAGTATAGATACTTGAAATATTAACATTTAAACATGTGTTACTGAAACATACTGAAGTAAATAGTTATTACTGTAAACTATTTCAGGCAATGATTGATCTCGGTTCCAAGTGCGGATTGGTCAACATCAAGACTACAGTCAGTAACATAAAAACAAAAAGATGGGACCTTGAGACATGTGAGATGAAAAGTCTTCGAGGTATGTATACATGTTTAATGACATGTCGTATTATATCGATAATGAAGTGACCCCCCCCATTTTTTTTCTTATTCTTATACAAAATATTTGGCATAAATGATGTATTTCTACGAAATATTGGGCATAAATTATTGTTTCATTTTTTCCTTTTTCATAGAAAACACAAAGTGGTTCTTAGAAAAATATCAGAAGGAAGATCAGTTTTACGTCAAGACTAATTTCTGGAATCAAGCAAACACAATGCTTACCGAAAAACATATCATAATATTGACTGGAAATCCTGGTGAAGGAAAAACAACCATGGCAGCGTACCTAGCGCTAGAAAGATCTAAACCCGAAAAGTGTTTGAAGCTGGCTCATGCTAACGATTGGAGAAAGGTTGACTGGTCGCTGGGTTTATTTAATACGGTTATTATCGATGATATATTCGGTGCACGGGCGTTGGATTCAAACAATTTATCAGAGTGGAGACCTTTTCTTCAAGAAATAGAACGAGCCGCAAAACAAGAAAAACTGAATGTTATTTTAACTTCGAGACGTTATATTATTGAAGAGGCATTTGATGAATTGAATACCTACACTAACATGTTTAAAGATGAAGTTAAAAATTGTGTGCATCTAACGTCAAATGATCTAACAGACTCTGAGAAAAAGGACATTCTCGTTCAACAGGCAAGACTTAATGGCAAAGAGGATTTCATTAAAGACCATAGCATTAATATTGACGAATGCGTTCTGAAATCTAAGGGCACTCATAATACTGGTATTGATAGAGAGCAAAATTTCGTTTTTGGATTCCCAGAGTGTGCCAATTTGTTTGTGACTGGGGAGAACATAATGAAATTGGGAGCCAGGTTTTTTGAAAGCCCCGAGTCTCATTTCAAGACCTATGTCGAGCAGTTGTATAACTCAAGAGACGAAGACATGTTTCACAAATTTCTTAGTCTTGTCCTTGTGTGGGCCGAACAAAGCGGCCGCATTAAAGAGGACGATATTCTTAACGCATCGGTCGTTTCGGAGCACATAAAACACGTGGCAAGTATATTTGGAATAGAAATCAACCATCGATTTATTGAAAATATAAAGGTTTCTTTACAAAGTCATCAGAATGATTTCCTGATACACATAGGACATTCTGGAGAGTATGTGTTCAGTCATAACGTCGTTGGCGATATGGTGGGCGTTGTCCTTGGGCAACAAAGACACAAACCCGTGGAAACAATTAAACTGTGTTCACGCGATTTTCTGATGGATAGGGTTGTTTTGCATGAAGATGACTCAAATAACAATGCATTTCGAGTCGTTGTTGGCAAAGCAAACTATGAACATTTGTGCAAAAGGGTGGCAGACATGATTCTGCGAAATAACTGCAATCATGTTAATAAAAAGGATAACACGGATGACTTTAAAGAGCTGCAGCGTGGCGGTCAACGGTCAAATAAAATTGAAGTGGTATATGAACTTGATTTTGGCATTTTAAAACATAAAATGTTCACGAATGAAGTTTTTGTCAATGATTTCATACAATTTATCAAAAATGAAAAAATACAGGAACGCATTTTGCAAACACCAGTCATGAAAATGAAGGGGTATTTTTTACATTATGGTATTCAAATGAATGAGATGACGATGTGTGTTCCGGGCTATCTTTTATATAGTGGCATGAGCATATTTGCGAAAAGGTTGATTGAAGAAAGCGTTATTCAAAAGGATTCAAATGCCACTCTGTTACTTGCTGCACACTCAGGTGACACACAAATGTTAGAACTTCTTATATCAAAAGGTGCGAAGGTTACTGGAGATACAGTTTATGTTGCTATGCACAATAGCAAGACTACATGTTTACAAGCAGTAATGAGGGGTAATACTGCTGTAAATGATAACGGAAACATTGTAAATGGTAATTATCCGATTATTGTAGCGAGTAGGAAAGGATTGAATGAAGCCGTTACGTGCATGTTAAAAAATGGCGCAAATCCATCTTTGCAAAATGAGAAGAATATGACCGCCTTGCACATAGCAGTTCTTTATAACCGAGCTTCAATTGTAAAGGAACTTTTGGAACATGGAGCACAGATTAACCGGAAGAATAAGAAATATCAGAGGACTCCACTTCACATTGCTGCCGACAAAGGCCACGCTAATATCGTACAATATTTACTGGAAAAGGGCGCAGATATAAATTCCAAGGATTGCAGAGGCCACTATCCAATATTCCTGGCAGCTATTTGCGGTCATGTTTCGACCGTGAAAGTGTTTTTAAAACACAATAAACAACAGGACCAAATGCGTGTAAAATCCTATGGAACAAAATCACTTCTGAAAGGCATGTCGTTATATCACGTTGCTGTTTGGAAAAATAACAAGAAGATGATTCAAATGCTTATAGAAGAAAATGCCGATGTAAACGTAAAAGATTTCTTTGGTCAGACGCCTTTGTTTTATGCCATTATGAGTAACAAGAAGAGGCTTGTTAACATGCTACTTACTCGCGCAGATCAAACAATAGCTCAGAAGCAGGGTTTTACTCCACTTCATGCTGCAATCTTCAAAGGAAATACTGAATTAGCATCGAAACTTTGTGAAAAAGGCGATGTCAACCGACAAGATAAGTACGGCAGAACTCCACTTCACGTTGCCTGTGAAAAAGGAAATATTCGGATGGTTAACCTTCTACTTAATAAATGCAACGCTGACGCTCACTTAGTTACGAAAAGAAAGGATACGGTGTTTCATATTCTTCGGAGAAAAAGGCCCAACCAGGACAACAAAGATCACTGCAAACGTCGTTTGATCGAACGTATGATTCAAAACAAAGATCCGACAGTTTTTGATGAACTTAAAATAATTAAAAACAAAAGTGGAGTGTGTATAGACAAGATGCAAAAACTTACAGCTGCAGATGAAAAACAAATTAAAAAACTCGAAAAGGCTCTGTTGGGTAATTTTGAGAACGCTGACATTACAGTCAATGAGGATAGTGCAACGCATGAATCAAATTCAGACTCTGATGATGACGATAACGATGATTACCAGGATAACGATGAGGACAATAGTGATACTGATTTTGATGACGATAACGACGATGACGGTGATGACGGTTATGACAATTATGAAGATGATGACAATGATGATTATGACGATGACGATGTTAATGAAGATGATGATGATGATGATGATGATGATGATGATTATAATGATGAAGATGGTGACGATGATGACGACATGTACTCATAATAATAAGTAACGTTTTATTGATTTGAGCAGACACGCTTTCGTAGATGTTTCATACAGTTAGGAGAACATTCAAAATGTATAAGCCTCAATAGTGCATAGTTTGATTCCGTTCGATTTCTAATATTTATATATTATCACATGGTTGATCAAAATTGATGTTTACTGGTAGCTTAACTATTTAAATAGCTTAACTGTCGAGTACAATCTAAATTGAATATAAAGTGTATGTAGTGTACTATTATGACACTATTACAGTACTTTCTGTGATATTGACTTGCATGTGATAGTGCTGGTGTATATGTTGACATTTTTAAGTGCTTACTTTACATGTGGTGGCATATACGATGTAATATATGAGCACTTAATGACCAAAGAATAAAATGAGAGAAATAGTGGACCATAGAACAAAATGGAAAAATTCGCGTCACCTCTTTCATTTAGCAGCTCAAATAATAGTGTATGTTTTCAATATTTATCATTTCTTTACTTAACGAACATACGATATGGATACGAAGTGTTGGAAGTTATAAATTCATCCATCTGTATCTGCGATTTAAGCTCCCATAAATGTATAATGATTGTCTTATTTAATATGTCCATTATTAGGTTCTGTGTTATGTAATCTGTATGAATGAGATTAGAATGGTTGTTTGCGTTTTATTATGTAATATGATTAAAGTGCACAATAATTTTGAACAGGAGGATATGGTGTTGGTTCATTGATTTTTCGTTAGTTATGTGTTATAATTGACGAGTTATTTGAATATAATATATGTATAGAAATGGAATGTCGTGTCCGACAGTTATTTCTAGATATTGACGCTAGGTTGTGTTACACGGTACAGATTGAAAAACAAAAATTAACATACACCCACGTCTCTTGACGCTACGTTTTATTTGAAAATTTGTGCAAGATGGGCGGGCGGCTTTCCGCTCCCTAACTCGTACAGTGTTAATATAATCTTCACAAAACTTAATGAAAATGTTTGTTGATATCAAATGGAGGCCAAAGTCGACAACCAGCCAATATGCACCATGCACTTAACAGTAATTGCCGTTTGTTGATACTTTTTTTGTTCGCAAAATTCGACAATTTCGCTCTTTTAGTACCGTTTTCATCAAATCTATAACACCTTTTTTAGAAGATTTGTTCACAGTGATTTCATGTCAAGTACTCGCAGAAGGCACTACAGTGTTATTGCACTTTGTTGATATAAACAATATGCCAATAGCCGTTTCCGCTTTTTATTCGTATGTTGTTTGAACTTACATTTCAACTAGTTTTCACCAAACTTGTCATTTACGTTTGTCGCCATAAAATAGAAGACATGTTCGATTACATACTTACAATATTCCATTCCATGTTGTCCATTTTGTATGGCAGGTGTATAGATGTGGCCATGGCCTTGTTACACTTTTTCGTCATAAATTTCAAATGATTTGCATATGTTAGGACTTGCTTGTAGTTGTTTTGCATGTCGAGCTATTGACTCAGCGAATTAAATCAAGACAGTAATACAATCTCGGGTATCCGTTAAAAAAACGGTATACCCAGCACGCATGTTTATTTTACTTATCGACATGTATCGCGTAGTAAAGAAAGTTATTTAATAAGAGGACTTGAACGCACTGTATAGACCAGTGCGCATGTTATCGACCGAAAAATGGTATGCTGCCTCTATTATTGCGTAATCTTATCGGATACAACGTAAATTTTAAGGATTTGCTGAAAAGTCATAAGTACAAAGTTGCAATATTTATGTATTCAATAAATAATTTATATTCACATTACAAAAAACATATACGCATTTTAAGCATGGTCTTTCAAGAAGGTAATCTGTAAAACGGTAAACGGAAATACACAGTAGTTATTACTATTTTCTTCCCCATATACAGTTCACTTTAGTGGTAAACTCAAGTTAAAATTTGAAAACAAATTGGAGATACACGGTTACCAATACATAACTAACTACACGTTTTAAATCGTATACAACTGGACAATGAAGAATATAATTACGATTTAAGTTGTATATGCAACAACTTTATAAACCTTAACCTTTTGGTTGTGTTCACTTAACGTATTATTAATGCTCTCGGGAAGAGTTTTGGCATGCATTTCATTAGATTGTAATTATAGATTTGGAAATCGAAACTCCTCATACTGGCTCAAGAATTAGTTAATCAAGTTTGATTATTAATCATTTACATTTTGGCATAAATATGGATGAAATGTATAAGGCGGTGGTGGCTGTATATCCTTGCTGGGGAAGTATCAATAGCATCGTTCCTTGCCCTGGACAGATAAATGTTGAGGATATTTGTTCATGTCAGTGTAAGGTCGTTTGTTATTTCACGAGTGATCATAGAAAATATTATTTTTCCCTTTCGCTGAAAAGTTACCCTTTCTCCCGTGGCGTGCCTCTGACCTCAATACATTTCAATACACAAAATGACGTCATTAGTGTTTGTTATACCAGCGAAATTCTCCGGTTAAACTCTTTTACAATGTGAATAAGCGGTGAAAAAAGCATGAAATAAAACGAAAATTTGTTGGATTCGGTGGAATGTCGATTTTAACAAGCAAGTACTTGTTCAGTGGGTCAAACAAGGGAAGTAAATCTTGATATGAATATCTAAAAATAGAAAAAGTAGTTCCGAAAATTTGTTATTTTCACCGGTGAAAATACTTGTTTATTTTTCCTGCTGTTATTTCACTGCAGAAATGTCATATTTTATCATAAGGTATAAAAGAAAATACTAATCTATAACAAAAAGATATACGGCGTTGATGTTAATTGGTTTTTGTTGTTGAAAACGATTGTCAAATAAATGCAAAAGTTATTATTAATGGCTCTACTATTGTTAGCCTCTTACATTCACATGCATTTAAATGGAGACTAACGTAGTTTACAATCTTATCGGAGAACTAACTTCGAGAATGAAAACGTCCAACGAAGTTCAATATATGTGAAAACAAAATTGGAAACAAACAAACATGATATCTGTCACTCTGTTGATCACTCCAGATATCAATAACAAATTGGTTCATAAAAATTGGATATACAAATATGTCGCTTTGTTACTTTTTTCAAATAAGAATTTTAATTTGCAAATGCACATTTTACATTTAATACGTTTCTTTTCATATCTTCATGAGCACATTTCAATCTTGCAGTAAAATAAATTAGGCTCAGGAGTTTATATGTTGACAATATCACTGTTTGTTATTGTAAGCACAAGGCCGATACCGACACGTTCACTCGTATAGGTTGCAGAAATGAACAAAGATAGTCAACACGTTTGTTTTACATAATTTAACACCTTATGAAGACAAGACAGAACTTTTTCTATTTTGAATATATATGAGCCGTGATCTGTGTAAAGGGGGTTTAATGCATGTGCGTAAAGTGTCGTCCCAGATAAGTCTGTGCAGTCCGCAATCAGGGACGACACTTTCCGCCTAAACTTGATTTTTGCTATGAAGCGACTTTCTTTAAACAGAAAATATCATAAAAGCGGAAAGTGTCGTCCCTGATTCGCCTGGGCGCACTACACAGGCTTATCTGGACGACACTTTACGCACATGCATTTAACCCCTTTTTCACAGAGCACGGCCAATATATTTTAGGTATTTTTAAGCGATGCGATTATTCTAGTTATTCGTTTGGGCCAACTGGCTGGACATTTCTGCAACATTTTTTGGATCTCGATATATGTTATTTTAGGTGATAACCTGTGTCAGAAAGCTACGCTGATAATGTTTATTTACAGATCTTTGATTAAACAAATATTAAAGTGAAATACACATGTTAACTATGAATTTTAAACCCCAGAAGACACCGACTTAGCGAAAACATATCCCTATACTTATAGCTTACTATCGATTGAAGCATGTTATACCAAACATAGAGAATTTCAATCTGTCACAATGCATCGACAGATAAATCGATAGTTTAAACCTCTGTCGACATTTATTTTAAGTAAGGCAGGTCAAAGCTCTATAAATAAACATATATGAATATTTGTTTATAGATCTTGGAGCAGGTAAATGCAGCTTTCAACGTAAATATAAAAATATAAAATGAACAAATTTGCCATGAATGTAGAATCATAAGATAATGCATATTTCCGGAATACGATAGCTTATTTTTTGCGTAAAACTTGATGCCTGTACAGCGATATCGTTATTGTTAAGTGGTAGACAAGCACACAGATGAGTGTTAACCAGAACATTGTAGGATTCAGAATTGCCTACCTATATAAATATCGGAAATAACAAATATTAGTAGAGGTAGGAAGAACGCAAAAAACCCGTACCACTGAGTCACTGGCCTCGTTATTGCCAGACATTGTCACACAATGAAAAACACGTTATCGTGTAACGCACGGTTGATAAAAACCAATTTCATTTGCGACTGAGGGGCAACCTCAATACGCGTCTCTTACCTTACCTTTTTTGTTTTCTTATTAAAAATAAGCGCCGTCACTGTTTGTGCCTAATTTCCTTAAAGTATTGTTATGACCCACGTGAGATGTTGACGTTCAAAATTTCGTAAAACAGTCAAAGTTTATTCATTTACTGAAATCATATCTTTTGACGATTTAAAAACCTGAAAATTATAAATCGTTGCAACACGAAACGATTGCATATGTGGAGAGTTCTGTTGTTGTCGTTATATTTTGTGAAACTACGAGGATTGCTTATATAAAGTATAAAATACACCCAAGATTGTGTGAGTACGGATGGCCGAGTGGTCTAAGTAGTAAGTGGTAGACTTTTACTCCAAGACTACATGGGTCAGTGGTTCGAGCCCTGTTGAATGGTACTTTTTTGTCCTTTTTTAAATCTTATTCTTAGTGATCGGACCGTTCGCCCGTCCGTCTGTCCGTCCGTCCGTCCTTCCGTCACACTTTGCGTTTAGGTTTCGTGTTTAGGTCTCGAAAAATGCTCATAACTTCTATGTCCCTTCACATAGCAACTTGATATTTGGCATGCATGTGTATCTCATGGAGCTGCACATTTTGAGTGATGAAAGGTCAAGGTCATCCTTCAAGGTCAAAGGTAAAAAGATGCATCAAAGCGTCGCAGTAGGGGGCATTGTGTTTCTGACAAACACATCTCTTGTTTACTGGAGCTTTTAGATCATATGTTTACATTTATCTATATAAAGCATTTAATGACAACCTTCAATACAACTATGACGACAACAGTATAACCACTAGTACAAGTAATTAAATGTTCAGTACAGTATGTGCAAACATCAGGAAAGCGGTCTGTGTACTACTATGACGCCGTGGCCTTAATTGTGTCGAAAGTCGTCGATTATCAATACGGTATATCATTTTATATTTAACTCGGGTCATAAAATATTACATTATATATTACAGCTAAAATTGCCGGTATGGTTCTCGAAGGAACGTATGCTTTTTCAACTCTGAATGACAGAAATTCATGTGTTAAAAAATCCCAAATAGTTTTATTGCACGAAAGGCCTGCTTAATCTGTATTTGTTACAAACTCATACGAAGTTTACAAATGTTTGGTGACCTATTCTAAAATATACTTTTCAAATAAGTACCGTACATAACAACAATCCACGGATGATTTATTTTATAACCAACTGTGATAGATTGGGTCCTGTGACGTTCTAGAGGCACCATGGCCGCTGTGGCAGAAACATGTCTGATTGTAGCGTTGAATTGATCTAGAAAAACTGCATGCGAGGCGGTGTCGCTGTTAATTGTCGCATCAACTGTCGCTGCTTTGGCAGGTGTTGCTGCTGTAGTGCTGGACTATTAAGGCATGAATTTTAGAAATAATTTTATATTTCTCTTGACAAAAAATACATCAAATAATATATATACACACATAGTGATTAAAACTGCTGTCTCATAATTATCATACGTCTGTGAAAATTTGAAACATCCATTTCCATAACAGTCAGAACATAATCACTTTATTAATACATCATCGACTTACCGTTCATACATGTTTCTGTTTAGTTGACAAATTTAATGTACATAGTTGCAAAACTTTCTGGTAATATAAGCAATACTTCAATTTAAAGTGTTAAGCCATCACTCAACTAATTAAACAAGAGGACCATGATAGCCCTCAAACGCTAACCTTAGATAACCGACACCAATTTTTGAAGACATGACCTGATACAAGGCACGAACTTAGAAAGAAAAAAATAGGATAGACCTATGTTAAAAGGACACGTGCCAATAAGAAAAGGATCCCCCATTTTAATTTTGTGACAAAAACCTTATTACAGCAATATTTGAACGCGACAGTAAAGACAAATATCGAGTATCGCTTCGTGTGTCTAGTGTCGCGGTCTGAAATTAGACCGCGATACACGAGATTCGGATAATATGGGCGATATTTGAAAAATAAAACATCGTGCGTCGCCGCGACTGTCAATAAAAAGATCAAGTATCGCTTCGTGTGTCTAGTGTCGCCCTTTAAACGCGACACTTGACACACGAAGCGATACTTGATCTTTTTCTTGACAGTCGCGGCGATACTTGATCTTTTTCTTGACAGTCGCGGCGACGCACGATATATTTAACACGATATATCGCCTTTTTGGCTACCTTCACAAGGGCGATATATCGTGTAAAATATATCGTGCGTCGCTGCGACTGTCAAGAAAAAGATCAAGTATCGCCGCGACTGTCAAGAAAAAAAAGAGCAAGTATCGCCGCGACTGTCAAGAAAGATGATCAAGTATCGCTTATTGTGTCTAGCGTCGCCCTTGATGAAAGAAGTGCGAGATTATAGGTGGCACTATTCGGATTCCGTAGTTAAGTGTATGCAAGCTATCGCCTTTAAGCTGAGGTTATTTGCATGAAAGGGAGAACGGTCCCATTACGAAGCTTTGTAGTAGTACGCCATGTTACTAGTATTGTCCTTCTGTTCCTAATTCAATCCAAATGTCATGACAACCGAGACCAAAGATTGGTTTTAGTTTTAAAAAAAACGAACGGCATACGCCTGCATATGAATCATAACGAATGATATTTACGATATGCTTACCAGCGCATCACAAAGCATCTTAATATGTTGCTAATACTCAAGTACCTAAGTAGTCTTAGGAAGAAATGTGAAATCTCAGATATGCAAGATATAAAAGAAAATGCTTATTTCAAGATAAGTTATTCTTTCTTTGAAATAGAAGACACACAACTCCGCAGATGTTGCAGTATATAACTGCTACGGCACACCTAGAAGTGTTCTAGCAACATTTTTACATCCACCTGTTTGTCAGCTAACGGCTGCGGTTGACAAGAGCATTGCATCGGGACACGACCATGGCTGCATCACTAGACCAAAGTAGCATTTTATGATTAGCTCATGGTTGAGCTCTGTGGAGAAGATCATGAAACTATCAAGAAATTATTGAAAAGGTCAGCTGAGATATATGATGAAATATTCGAGAGAGCCCTTCATCGCCTATGGGAGCAACACATCTTGTACAGGGAGCCATTCGATATAGGCCTCTAGTTACCTGCCACTCTTTGCTTCTTGGTTTCTGGTGCAAGAACGAATAAAGAACTCTGTTATACAATGAGTGAGAAGCATGTTGATGAGGTGAATTTAAAAATCGTACCGACTGTTTTCTAAAGAGGTGCGACGGTTCTATTACGTTACTGCCTGAAAGCTCTGGCTCATAATATTATAATAACCATGCTTCTTTAATCAGTTTCCTACTGGCTATTGTCGACACTAACTAAACTTTTGTGTAAATTGAACTGGTAAGTGAGTGTAAGTACCTGTGTATTTCACTTCATTTTTTATGTCATGCATAAACATATTGAAATGTATGTCTATGTATTGCGATACGTATTAACTATTCAATATCAATTAGGATATATTTCACATAGAGCTATACTGCATCGCACTACCTGAAGAGTTTGTTTCTATTGTTTAACGTAACAATTGGTTATGTATTCATACTTATTTCGTCCAATGTACCCATCAGGATGTTGTGAGTCTCCCATAGACGTCCGAAGATATGAGTCATCTTATTGATATCTGGCTCGGAACAATAGTGTCCATTTTTACCAAAATGTGATAGATGATGCGGATCATCTCATAGAACATGGCTTAAATGTTTAGCTTAAGATGATATTTAGAGTTTTCACTCAGCTGAGTATTGACAATTAGGTCAGCTCAATAACAATCTATAATCTCAGCTATAAGGTTATTCACTTATTCGTGTGTGTTGTCTGATCTATTTTTGTCATTTGTGATTGCATCTAAAAAGAAAGAAATGCATTCATGAATATAATATTGATTAAATAGGTTTTGCAATCTATTAACTAATCATAAATTCATTATACTTAATATGAGTATGATTATTATTGTTACTTTTACTAGAGACACTTTTAATATTAGGCTCATCATCATGGAGCCATCCAAGGGAAACTTTTCAAACCACAAAGCTTGGAATGGACGTTATATCGGATTCGTCTTTTAGGAAAACAGACATGTCCTGGTTGAACAGGAATAATCATTGTCAGCATTAAAAATACGCATAAATCAATAAACATTGCCAATCAAATTATAAATGAAAACACTTTATGATCACACCAGTTTAAGTTAAATATTATTTGACATGTCAACATTCCACTTGTTGCGACAAACAATTGGGATTAAAGAAACAAAAAATGTTATCAAATTTTATCAAAACACCGACACTGCATTCTCAATATACGACCATATAATGATAAATGGGATGAGAGTTGATCAAATGCCAATCTTTATGACACATACACATGCAGCTTTCAACACATAGGGACGCATCGAGAGTCGGTATTCGACGAATATACTTTGTACGAGCACGATGAATATTGTGCGTTTTGTAAATACGAATAGCCCAAATATTGGATTGGGCGGCGACTGACATCCCTGCCGCCCAGTTAAGTACACTATTGTCTACCCACCCCCCTTCCGACTCAATTTTTCATAATGTGGAGCAAATTAAAATTAATTTGTTTGAAATGAGGCATTAATTCGACCTGATCTGATAGCGTCCTGATGGAGGGGGGAAACTATTCCGGAATGCTGTTGACGATCTTCGGCAGAATGCAAAAAAGAGCTTAAGTTCGCATATATGCGCTTTGAAAATCTTTTGGAAAGAACAAACTTTTCTTGCGCGAGTCACGTATAACATACTTACCGTTCGTCACATTTTTTTTTCGGTCAGTTTGCGCCATATTTACAAATTTTATCAATTCTCCATATTGCGTTCAATGGATTTACCTATTTGCTAAACACGATAAGCTTGATAAGTTGAAAAGTTTCGAGAATCCACCTGATATTTATGCTTACTTTTTAAACTGAACTTGTTTAAAAAGAAATATAAGGGCTCGATACAATGTCTAGACAGACGTGGAAAAAAGGTGGGACCAAGTTTAATCCCAAATACGCCCGAAAGAGGAAAAGACGAGGTAAAGGCAATAAGATGGGTCGGAAATGGAGTATGGCAATGTGAACAAAACACCTGCTACTGCTTATACTGCTCGAGATAACACATATTCAAGACTCTACATACATGTTTGTCATTTGAAGCAGAGACAATAGCGTAAGGATGACCAAACACAACACATATTTGTGTTCTAGATGGTGCCGATGGCAGGGAACTTACAGTAGACCTGGGAAAGAAACTGCAGTATCCCGACATCGTCCATACCAACCTGCACCCAGATGTTGGCTTCAGCTCAAAGAAACTCAAGACGTCAGTGACAATCAAGCTCAATTCCCTTTTGAAAGTGCGGCGTTTTCGGGCTAATGAGAGGAAACGGCTGAAGTTGGCAGACCTTGTTGCAGATGCCATAAGCTGGTTGATATGTCCGAAACGAGCAAGTTGAGATGAGATCCCGATGTTTCTAGCCACATTGATATGGAAGATGCTGACAGATTTTGGAAAGAATGGTTCATGTAGAAAACATGCATCGAAAACAAGCACACAAATACTGCTTAAAGGAGATAAATTTGGCTGTGGTTAAATTGGAGCGACCTGACCTGTCAGCCTACCAGTTGATGACGTTTGCTGGATGTATTAAATCTGTGTTGTGAATCTATAATATTTCGAATACTCTTACTTAATTCTAATAGCAAGACAAATACAATATTACCCCCCCCCCCCCCGGAATCAAACTTTGGTAGCAGAATATAACGAAGTTATCGATGAAAGCGATACAAACGAATAATCATTTTACCGTTTTAAGATTGATCGTTATCTGTAAACGAAGCAATGTTTATTTGAAGTCAGGATAATTATTTCAATTGTTTGAACTTCATGGTCTCTCACCATGCCGTAAGCGTTTTCGCTGCGTCTATACTGCGATCTCTGGGCGTTCACGTGCCGATCATCGGCGACGTCATGGCTTGCACACTGTGGTTTTTATGTTTTTTTCTACGACTATACTGATATCTTGGCATTTGCATTACAACTTAATAATGATCAAGAGCTCAGCAAACTCATAATACAAACCCCCAAAACGTACTGATGTGCATTAGGGTCGCCGCAGAAGCTCCGTGCGTCTGTGAACTTAATTCCTGCGTTTCCACGGCGATTCTAGAGCGATTATTCTAGGTCCCTTTTGGCGTTTCTATCGCGTTCCTGTTGCGATTATTGCGTACTCGGGGTGAGCAATGGCATTCTAGCAGTAAGAACGCCGACAATATGCTTTGAGTTTAACCATGTTTAAAGGGGTCGCCGTAACGTCGCCCTCTTTGCTATTTAATGATCATAATTATTGCGGGAGCAATTTGTATGAGTATCGATATTTTTACAATCGTTTCTATATAGTTTTGTTTTGATGTTCGTGTATGCCATTATGCAATTAGTTTTTACCCAAAATACAGTCATCATCCGATAATCTTAAAATTACTCCTGACATTTTAAAAGTAAATATGTGCGGGAAAGTGCGGCATGTGCTGCTAGAACTATCTATAACCAGGCGAATTGATGTTACCCAGGCACACAATACTTTAAACAATAACAGTTTGTGGTACCCTAAATATTACATTTGAACACTCGTATAGTACGTGTCGTTCAAGTTGTATCACATCTTCACATTGATTACTTATGACAAGCAAATAGCCAATCTCTTGCACGACGGTTACATGTGAGAGCAAGGAACGACAACTCTGCGTGGAGATTGGAAATAATAGCCTTGGTGTTGTGTAGCCATTCTGTTTGACATCGATACTTTTATTCGTAAACACACATTTTCAAGATGGCAGACAAAATGTCAGGTACGACCATGTGTTTGTAGTCAATACACGTTTATGTTTTTGCCTTTTATAAAATGTTTTAAAGAGACATTTTTACTTAACGTTTTTATATTCTAACATTATTTGTTTTTTGTTTGTGTCTGAAGTAGTTTTATATTTGGTGTCAGATAAGACGATTATATTTTTTAAAATTTGGAAACATTTCATTTTCCTCCGAACTTATTATCATTCTTTTCCATAGTAATTACAATTTTCTCATAAAAGTTAGGTTAAATATGATAACATTAGCTTACGAGCTAATGCTTAATTGATAAACATGTAGCCTGCAACACGGTATTCTTAGGGAATGTCTAAGCACCATGTTTATATATCCTCCAGGCTCCAGTTCCTGTATCAAGTGGTGAAAGAAATAAGTACAAAGAATCTGAAGTAATTCAAACTAGAAATGGCGCGGCAGAGGCCGACGCGTATCCCCACGCCGCATGTTTGACCCAAGGGCGCCCCAGGGTTGATCATGGGGCCATGCATAGTTGAGATTGACTGTATTGTCATAAGAGAAGTTCAGTATCAATTAGAAGTGAATGGGTGTAAAAATAAAGAAGTTATAGTAAAAGGCAATTTTGGGAGGGTGTGGCCTATGTGGGCGGGGTGCCCCAGGGTTGGTAATGGGGCCATGCATAGTTGAGATTGACCGTATTGTCATAAGAGAGGTTCAGTATCAATTTGAAGTGAATCAGTGTATTAATGAAGAAATTATAGTAAAAGGCAATTTTGGGCGGGTGTGGTCTATGTGGGCGTGGCGCCCCAGGGTTGGCAACGGGGCCATGCATAGTTGAGTTTGACCGTTTTGTCATAAGAGAGGTTCAGTATCAATTTGAAGTGAATCAGTGTAGAAATGAAGAAGTTAATGTAAAATAACCTAAATTTTTTTTATAGTAAATGGATTTTTTTGGTGGGTGTGGCCTATTAGGGCGGGCGCCCCAGGGTTGGGATTGGGGCCATGCATAGTTGAGATTGACCCTAATGTCATAACAAAAGTTCAGTATCAATTTGAAGTGAATCCGTGTAGAAATGAAAAAATTATAGTAAATGGAAATTTTTGGTGGGTGTGGCCTATGTGGGCGGGGCGCCCCAGGGTTGGGAATGGGGCCATGCATGGTTGAGATTGACCGTATTGTCATAGGTGAGGTCCAGTATCAATTTGAAGTCAATCGGTGTAGAAATAAAGAAGTAAATGTAAAATAACCTAAAAAAATGAGTGATAATTTCTGACGCGGCCCCACCCCAACCCCTATAACTTTTGACCCAGGGGTCAGATCAAAATTCCAAATAGTGCACCGTCGCACATATGCTCATAGCTACCATGTGTGTAAATTTCAAGGTTCTAGTGCTTTTAGTGTAGGAGGAGATAGTGGCCAGGACGGACGGACAGACGGACGGACAGACGGACGGACGGACGGCGGAGATCACCACAATATCCCCACCTTTTTTTCAAAAAGCGTGGGGATAACAATGCAGCAATAAACAATTTACCTTTGAAGATTTATTCATTTCCCGAAAAAATCCCTGTCAAATATGTTTATTTACAGCGTGTTTAACTATGCAAGACACTTAGTTGTAATAATCCAACTCCCAGCTATTGACCCTCCAGGTCGCTGGGAGTCGCAACTGGTAACAAGTTATTTCATAGAAACGTGCCGCCCAGATTCCGGGTGGCACTTTAATCGGTAATATTAGCAACATAAACTATTTTCTGGCATAAACTATTTTCTGGCATCGATAAACACTAAAAGATCTCATTTATATCACTAATGCTCACATTAAAACAACTCACATGATATGGTGTGCTCGCATAGTAATGATATTAATCCAAAGTTTCAAACACGTCAATGGTTAATGAAAATGTGTAAGTTTTTGCAATGGAAAACGCCAAGTGTTCCGAATTTGAAAATAAACATGTACTCCGTCAACTTTCTCCGGAATCATCTACGAGAAAGATCTCGTGTCTAATCAACCAATGTATTACATCAACTTTCTCCGGAACCGCAATAAGATAGATCAAATCATTAATTCAAAATTTCGGCTTTCGGTTTGATAACAGTTTTTAGCTTGACTATTAAATATGAAATGTATATAGTGGAGCTATCCTACTCACCCCAGCGTGAGCGTGCAAATGTAAAAGTGTACGTACAGTACACTCCACCTGTTTCCCCCAAAAAGGCGCTTACGCAGCGTTATTTTCCTGCTAGCGAGTGTTAACGCAGAGTTTGACAGCGAGGTAAAACGCGGCTCCGCCATGTTCGCTAATACCGGCGGCGTGTATTACTTTAGCCTAGTCAGTAAATGCAGACAATTTCCGTTCTTATCAGCAACCGCCGCGCAACACCGCGTTAGCAGTGTGCTACTGGGCATGCCAAAAAAATAAAATCATTGTTATTAAAAATTGTTTAAATACTGTGGCTTATAAAAATAAAGATAATTGTATAAACAATTCATATATGTTTTTATTCACAGGTACGTCGACAATATGAATGAATACACGACATGTAAAGCGTTTTGACAAATTAATATTTAATTCATAACACATATAACACCAGAATAAATGTTCCGTTTAAATTCCAGATAAGAATAATTGTTTGTAATCCGAAACACGCTTCCGATTTTTAATGTTAACACGACGTTTACAAGTGCTTCCAATATACAGTCATCATGTATATTTCCCGACAAAAGCGCGCGAAAATTATGCTGCAATGTACAAGTTCATGGTTTATGCGTGGAAAGTGTGGAAAGCGTGCGTGTATTTCAAACTTTGTAGTGCAGAGAACACTGAATTCTGTTGATTTCGTTTAAAAGTTTTTTAGTATTTTTTAACACAATTATATCGCAAATAATTATATATTTCCTCCAAATTAATTTCAATTCAAATATCTTTATCGTTACGGTATTTTAGTAAAGTAATTATTGAAACAGTTATTGTACTGTATACTGATTAAAGAGAACATCTGGACGGAACTGGATAAAGTGTTTGGCGTTATGAAAACACGCAAAGCTTGTCTACTGACTTGAGACTTTTAATAGGGTCCTCGGTCATTTGTTTACATGTTCAGTATAGAAAAAACACCTGCTAACATGAACACCTTGCATTAAATTATCAAAATAAAAACAATGTTGCAAACTGTGATTATATTAATTGGTATCAGTTTAAAGACGGCGTTTTGTTTGTCGTAAATCAACGAGTTTTCTATACAACTACTTCTACAACCACGTGGGGTTCGATCTATCTTGGTTGTTTTTTTTAATTGTATATAATATATATATATATAAATAAATATATATGTACTTGTTATATATGTAATTTTATATGAAAATCGGGAAGTCAAACAAAGTTAAATTGATCGTTATCTCGTAAAACACGGAGTTTCCTCGCATTGCCAACGCCGAGGGCCTCCGGCTTATCGATTTTACCGATCGTTCAATGCGGCGTCCAAAATCATGCAAACGCTGCGTATCACGAAATTTTCTTAATCTCCGCGGCGTTACTGCACGCAGCGTATGGAGGGAAATTGGGGAAAACGCGTGGAGTGTACTGTACCACCCCAAATATTTCCTATTTCCCTTGACATATTGCTTTAAAATTTTGCATACTTCTTTACCAACATGACCCCAACCTATAAACAAGAGCAGACAACTGTATCAAGCATTTTGTAAGAATTATTGCCCTTTTTTCACTTAGCATATGCATTTTATTGATAAATTTATGTTTAAGTTTGCATACCACCTCAAATATTTACTATCCTCTGTTCATTTCATGTATTTACTTACCCAACTCAAGCCCGTCTAAAGGCGGAGCGTTATTGTATTAGACACTCAACATTGACTAATGAGAGAGCGTGCGTTATGAGCAATAACCCTTGCAGGCATGCAATTCCTGCAGTTTAATTATGCCGGCAACTTGTGTTGTAGATGTTTTTGCCACAAAAATCTTGGGCAGTTATTAAGAAGACTGATGATGGCAACCTGCTGTAATTTTCGTGGAAATTGTGCATTTCATGAATTTTTCTGTCAAAACATGTTTTACTCTCGTAAAGCGTTTTAACAAATTAATCTTGAATTCATTAAGCAGTGTGTGATATCATTTTCCCCCAAAGGTTAAACTGCTTAAATCTTTACAAGTTTTATGTGATAATTTTTACAATTTTAGAGCAAAAATTGAAGAAGCTGATGAAGAAAAAAATGAAAAAGAAGCAAAAAATGTTAGAAATACAGAGTACACAGTTCAAAAAAGGTATGTTTACTTTTCTGTTGTAAGGACAATTCTATATTGAAGTGTTTCTTTGGAGTCCAAATAATTCTTTAGCATAGTTTGCTTAAAGGATGTTTATTTTATTTAACTTTAAGTTTGGGAATCCCCCTACAAATAAGACTAAATGAAACAAACTTCTTGTACATGTTTCACCACTGTAGATACATCTGATAAATTTGACTAATGCACTGGCTTCTTAGTTATTTTCCTTGGCATCAAATTAGCTGACGGTGGTTCTATTTGACAAAGTTTACTGATATAAGCCATCGATTTTGTTTGCACAATTGGGAAAAGTATTGGTACCAGCACAAGTGGGAAAATGTGCGCGAAAGACCCTGAAATTGGGAAAATTCTGGTAATGAAGTCTTCACATTGGCAAATTGGTGTATTTAATTTTTTGCTCCCAAATACGTTAACATTGATAACCAAGTGTTGTCAAGTTGTCATATTATATTCACTTAGGCTCAAGCCATATAGCTGCAAAGGGAAACAATCGAAATGTTGCATTTCATTTAAAAAAAGTTGTTGTTGGAAACTTTTAAATGGGAATTATTTGGAAGCAATTTTGAAATTTGTAGTTTTTTCCCAATTGCGGAAATGGCGTCTTTCGGTACTTTATAAAGAAGGGAAAAAAACGCTGTTAGCTGACGGCGGTTTCTTTTTGATAATTTTTATTGATATAACCTTGACAAATCCAAACAATATAAAGTTATTTAACCTTTTTGCTAATTCGATAAAAAGCCTGGCACTATTATTTTATTTATGCTACACTTCCTCTAAGATCTAAAAGTGATAAATACAGAATAGAAAACATGGAAGTATCTTTATGCGGTGTGACTGTATTAAACGTTTATCTTTGAAAATCGTTAGTAAAATATTTGAAATAGCTTATTTTCTAACACGTTGGATTTTTGTGTTATCTCAAATCGGGTGATCTATAACAGTTTTTCTATCACCCATACTGAGATATCAACACATTTTTATCAGCCGAATGGTTTATTTTGCACACCTTGACTTGCATTTTGATCATTCCAAATGTCATTTTCAAGTCATTTGATTGCTGGGTTTACATCAGCGATTTTTTGTCCAATTGGGAAAAGAACCTGTATTATACCAATTGGGAAAAATTGTCGCAAAAAAATCACGAAATTGCGAAAATGTGTGTCATGATTCTTCAGATAACTTCTTAGTATACATTGCATTAATTCATTTAATATTCATTTACATGCATTATGACTTGAAATATTCAGTTTCTGTGCTCATGTTATTTGTTAACTTGCAGATAATACTATTTTGGAACCAAATTGACAACATTTTCCTCTCTTTTGGTAATTTTTCAGATGGGCAATTGAAAATTTTGTAGTATTTCCTTAATTGGGAAAGTACTTTTTACAGGTACTTTATAAAGAAGGAAAAAGATCGCTGTCCATGTACGCTGATATTGCATGAAAAAATAATTTATACAAGATGTTTAAAAAGCTAGTTTGATGACTCATGAGGCTGAATTTTGCAATAACTAAAACAAGTGTTTTGAAGGTAATTTACTTAGAGTACGTGTATGTACTAACTAATACATTGCTACTAATTCCCTCTAATACCCATTTTAGTTCCAAGTCAAGTCAGTACACAACACCAGATGTTGACTCCAGGACAACAGCCAAATAAACGAAAACTGGAGGAAAACAATGGTTTGCTTATTTCCTTATCTAATTAAGATATTTTAAAGTGAAATGTGACAATCTCTTTAATTTTAAGCTCAGCTGTTTTCAGAGAAAACCCGAGGTATTGTCATAGCCAGCTCGTCGTGTCGTGTGGTCTGCGTCATGCTAAAACCTTGACATTTTGTCAAGGTTTTGAACATTGGCTCTAAAATCAAAGTGCTTCAACCTACATCTTTGAAACTTCATATGTAGCTGCACCTTGATGAGTTCTACATGCCTCACCCACTTTTGGCTCACTAGGTTAAAGGTCACTGTGACCTCTAAAAAAAAAATAATTTCTGACAAGTTTTCATATATTCAAAACTGCACCCGCAGCCGAGCGTGGCATCCGTTATGCTGTGCTCTTGTTACTGTTGCTGTGGTACACAATAATTCTATAATATTAGTTTACCGTCCTGTATTTACAGATACTTTGAGTCATCTAAATGGACTACTGTTTTAAAAGAATTTAAACCTTGTCTCAGATCACTCTTTCCCAAAAGTTATTAGTTTACTGTTACTTGTTGTTGTATTCTCATGTCATATTGTATGCTTTAGTCACAGACACAGTGAGTAAAAAGAAAGCACGACTTGAAAAGAAGAAAAAGAAGAAGCAGAAGTTACAACAGTTACACACTCAACAAGAACTGGAGGCCCAGGTCCTAGCAAATAAACATGCTGATGAAAGTGATGAAAATGATGATGATGATGGTAGTGAAAGTGAAGACACTGAGAGTAGTGCAAACATACAGAAAATATCCATAAAACAGAAACACAAGCCTTCAGTAAAAGAAAATGGTGACAAATCTGCAGAGGACAACAGTGGAGATGATGAGGAGGAAGATGATGAAGGCATGAAGCCTATCAAGGTTGGTCTACAAATTATTGAAATGTTCATATTAATCAGTTTATCTGTAACAGTTATCCTGACTTCGACAGACATGACAAAAGACCATCACAATTTACAGGCCTTACTGGCCTAGGAGGAGAAATAATTTACAGGCCAGTTGTTAATTTCACCGGACTCAATTTTCATGGTTAAATCTTGGTGGGACATTGCATATTAAATTCAAAAAGTAAAAGTTAACATGTGGTTGATTTATAAAAGGGCAAAAACAGTGTGAACTGGCTGATTGAATAAATAAATTAAGTGTATTTTTCAGTTTGAGTAAAATATTTTCACATAAACATACGTAATTGGGTTTTATTGATGTATTAAACACAGATTTATTATGCCCCCGGATCGAATGATCGGGGGTATAGTTTTTTTTGCCTGTCTGTCTTTCATTGTGTGTGTCTGTCTCTCCCAAAACTTTAACCTTGCTTATAAAATCAAAAAAACTTGGGTCTATGTTCTTTAAACTTCACATGTGCATGCACCTCATGGAGATCTACATGTACAAGCAAACATGGTTTGAGGTCACTAGGTCAAAAGTCAAGGTCACTGTGACCTTAACATACAAAATATAACATTGTTCCACAAATAGCTAGGGGGCATTGTGTTTCACAAACACAGCTTTTGTTAATATATAAAATACGTTTACCTTTTATTTTCTTCCATTTCACTAACATGCCAAAACAGCATACATGCCTTACGTCTTGGATTCCAGAAATGAAGAATGTGTCCCGCAGTCCCGGAAATCTGTCAAATGTCCCGGATTTTACAAAATCCATATATACATGTACCTTATCTTAGGTTTAATTGAACCTCGAATCTGTCTTCTCCACTGTGAATGAACAAAAACTGTCACGTGACCACAAAAGTCAACGTCAGTAGTCATTTTATGACAACAAACAGCCGCGCAAGATAGGTTTTTTCCAATATCTTTGCTGATCATCCTCTTACTTTCATACAACCTAGTGCAGGCAATATGGCATGCATATAGCTTTCTATCGGTATATCACGCGTTTTGTGTGTTGCGGTGGTTTTCGAGAACACTTCTGCGCAAATTTCCATTTAAGAAGCAAACGTCAGTAGTAAAATTACAAAGAATCAGTGTTCTCGAAAATTAACGATCACAGAACTGTCTATGCTTTACCGGACGAACATATATTACATATGTCTATGCATAAACAAACAAAAATATCTACCAGATATTAAATAAACGTTTAAAGAGTGAAAACAAATATGGCAAACGTCAGTAGTACGTTTAGGAATGGCAAACGTCAGTAGCAAAAATATGCAAACGGCAGTAGCCGAATAAATGCAAGAGTTCAGCTGAAAAAATTAACAGGTCAAAAGAGTTAGTTAAAATGTGGTTAATGACCAATTATCTGCAATGCATCTTGCTACCAGTTGTTTATAAAAATATATATTATATTCGATAGTTTACGTGACTGGTGAGTCCTCTTAGTCGAAATGACCCGTAAAACAAAAAAGTGTCTTTGTGTCGTATGAACGAATCTGCATAAAACTCAATTTAGATTCACATCGAATCATTCCTGTCGTCAGTTGTCAAAATGAAAGTACGGTTGATATTCAAAAGCATTATATTTCTCTTTCCGGGATATTTTTTCAATATGTTGATGCTGCATTAACGAATATACGTGTAAATGAAGTGAAAACACCAAAAATAAACAACGGTTGCGATAGACACCTATAAACTGTTAGATGCACATAATATCACTTAAACATAAGTTCATTTTTGTTGTTGCAGAATTTATATATGTCGTGCATTAATTTATGACATCAATATTAACTTGTTATATCTAATTTTAATCTAAATTAGCATAAATTATATTGTTTCACATGTTTTTCATTAAATTAAACGCTTGCATTTATTCGGCTACTGCCTTTTGCATATTTTTGCTACTGACGTTTGTCATTTCTTAACGTACTACTGATCTTTGCCATATTTGTTTACACTCTTTAAACGTTTATTTAATATCTGGTAGATATTTTTGTTTGTTTATGCATAGACATATGTAATATATGTTCGTCCGGTAAAGCATAGACAGTTCTGTGATCGTTTATTTTTGAGAACACTGACTCTTTGTAATTTTTACTACTGACGTTTGCTTCTTAAATGGAAATTTGCGCCGAAGTGTTCACGAAAACCAGAGCAACACACAAAACGCGTGATGTCCCGATCGAAAGTTATATGCATGCCATATTGCCTGCACTAGGTCGTATGAAAGTAAGAGGATGATCAGCAAAGATATTGGAAAAAAACCTACCTTGCATGGCTGGTTGTTGTCATAAAATGACTACTGACGTTGACTTTTGTGGTCACGTGACAGTTTTTGTTCATTCACAGTGTTCTCACTAATCCACAGCGTCTCCATGGCAATGCGTACCCAAATAGGTGACTACGCTATGTGTCATAATCGTTCAGTTAACAAGGGTCCTGTTATCATATCGATTGTCTCACGTTCGCAGTTAAACCGAAAAGGCAGCATTGTTTAATGTGGTTGTTAATTGGCTTTAAAATACTACGTTATAATTTCCCTCTGCGTAAGGGCAAAGGAGTTTTTTACACATCTGAAGATTCGTGCGGTTGTGAATTAGTCATGCGTGAATAACCCCGTGTTAATATCAATCTAAAGTTTCAGTGGCTTTGTTATACCAAGCACACTAATCGGTCCGTATTGTGTACTCTCCACGATAAAATCGTGGACAGTTACTTCGGAGACTTTTGATGAAAACATTGATGTTGTCCTCGTGGAAATTGTGCATTTCATACATTATTCAGTTATATCAAAACATTTATTTTTTATGAGAGATTAAATTAAAAAAACAACACACAAACAATGTGTTTAGCGCACCTGCCACTTCCATCATTTCTACAAGATGACGGACATTAAAGAAAATAAATTGTGACTCGGTAAACATGGCAAATAAAGATCGAATTAACGATGGAGATCATACACTTAGAAAAGATTAATGAAATACCTGTGCTAATCAACAATGCATAAAATCATTTTAGATGCTAACAACATATTTATTAGTACTTGTAACGCACTCAATTTACGATGTGAAAAAAATGCGTACCAAAGATGCATACAAGTCAGTCAAATTCAGTTAAATTAAATGTATCGTTACTCTGACAATTAAGTAAAACAGAGAAATATATAGTCTTTACTAGCATCACAAACTCATCTTAATTAAATTTATTTAGTACAAAAACACGGGACAGCATCATCATCTTCTCTTCTTACTCTTTATCTTCCTGGTTTGAACACAGTCAGCTTCATATTACTATACTTATTTCTGACGCGTTCTGGTTGCCTTGCATCGCATCCGCTGGTTTGGTTTCCTGGCTAACCTAGGAGTTTTGAAGACAGTGAACCTTCCATCAGAGGATGTTGCAGTGAGTGATTTCAGTTTTGCTGTAGCTTGGAGGAATTTTTAAAGTGTCTTCATGTCCCCCACCACTATAGTGAGGGACATATTTTTTTTGCCCTGTCTGTTGGTTTGTTTGTTTGCGTCAAACTTTAACATTTGCCATAACTTTTGCAATATTGAAGATATAAATAGCAACTTCATATTTGGCATGCATGGGTATCTCATGGAGCTGCACATTTTGAGTGGTGAAAGGTCAAGGTCATCCTTGAAGGTCAAATGTCAAATATATGGGTCAAAAGTGCTCATTTAATGTACACTTGCAATAATGAAGATAGCAACTTGATATTTGCCATGCATGTGTATCTCATGGAGCTGCACATTTTGAGTGGTGAAAGGTCAAGATTAAGGTCATCCTTCATGGATAAAGGTCATATATATGGAGTCTTTCACAAACACATCTTGTTTTATCTTGTTCTGATTCCACCATCCAAATTGACTTACTTGTGAAATATTTTGAGACTCCTGAATTAAATACAAAGTTACCAGTACCATATAGTGCGCATCTCATGTCCCTCATTTGTACCCTGACCAGTTTGTACACCTTTTCGACAAGCTCGTCTGTTTTTCTGGGCTGCCAGCCTAACACAACTTTGAGGCAGTGGTTGACTGACTCTGTGTTATTATCCCCTGCCATAGGCGGAGGGATATTGTTTTGGCGTTGTCCGTCCGTCTTTCCGTCCGTCCGTCCGTCGCCATATCTTGGAAGTGCTTTGGCAAATTTAATTGAAACTTGGTATGAATATGTATATGGATAAGAGGATGATGCACGCCAAATGGCATTGTACACCATCTGTTAATAACGGAGTTATGGCCCTTTGTATCTTGAAAAAATGCTTTAACGAGTGTCAAATATTATGCTTTTGTGTCCAGAAGCACATTGGCGGGGAATATCAATTCAACGAATTACCTTGTTGTTTGTCCATAGTTTTCCATTAACAGAAAGAATATGGTCGCGAATTTTCGTTTCAATGTGTTTCGTTTCGTATTCATAAACATCTTCGTGTGTTTCCTCAAATGGACTGTTTGTGAGTTTAAACTCCTCACTGTCAGTCGCACATGCCGCGCCCATTTGTGCAAATATCCTATTCACAATGTCTCAGTCTCTTTTTATGCCTCCGAAGGAGGGCATATAGTGATCCGACTGTCCGTCCATCTGTCCGTCACACTTTGCGTTTAGGTTTCAAAAAATGCTCATAACTTCTATGTCCCTTGAGATATAATCTTCATATTTGGTATGCATGTGTATATGGACAAGGCCTTTTCATACGCACACAAATTTTGTGACCTTGACCTTGAACTTAGGGTCCGTGTAAGGTTTCGAAATCTGCGTTTAGGTCTTGAAAAATGCTCATAACTTCTATCAAAGCGTTTATAGGGAGCATATGTCATCCTATGGTGACAGCTCTTGTTTCTTGCATAGTTTTAGGCATTTTCTCTGTAAGCTGTCTGATAACATTGTCTTTTATATGCTTTGCACACAGCTTTTTCGAGCGTCCTGGGAATGCAATTGTCAATGGCATTTGTCATCGCCCTTTCATCGTCGCTACCAATTGTTAATTCAATGTTTTCAATGTTAACCCCTAACACTCCTCGAAGGAGAGAGAAAAAAAATCTAAACTAACCATCCTGTTTACTGTCCCAATGCAACATTAGCGGTCCTAGCATGATTGGTGGCTCTCTATTGTTTCTACGTATGACTTTGATTAATAGAGTGGACAATACTAAACAAGATTATGAATGTGTGTATTTGAGATAATTTAAATGTCCGACTGTAATTTTTGGACTGCCTTTGCTATAATTGACTTGCCTGATATTAATTCAACTCTAGCACAAGTAAAGAAAAGAACAACAAATATTTATGTTCAACAATGTTTTCCATCTCAATATTTTCTCATTTGCCTTAAATTTGTTAATTTAGTGTGGGTTTATTTGACTTTGCGTGCCTTTGCTTGACTTTGCGTGCCTTTGTAGTGTTAAGTGTGATCGTGTCCGCCATCTTGGAATATTTGCAACATGCATGCAACGAAAAGAACAATGTTGAATGTCTGACTCTTTTCTCCGACATGTGAAATTATTCATGTTTTGAATTTTGCTTGAAATTATGGATGTTGCAAAATAATATCAACGTACGAAATTTGGCGAAAACGACCTTTGAATAATCGGAAATATCATAATTTGGTAACCACAAAATAATGTTGTAAAACTGCAACCGGGTTATTTTTTTTTTTTAAACAAAAATTACCGGACAAAAAGTCTGACGATCTTGCATTTCACTCTTAGCTTTTGAATTGTTCCTCGGAAATGTCCGACGGCCTTTCGCCATGTCTGCTTAGACTGCTTGCTTAAATTTGCACTTTGCCTTGTAAGCGTCATCATTTTTACGCCCCCCTTCGAAGAAGAGGGGGTATATTGCTTTGCTCATGTCGGTCGGTCCGTCAACCAGGTGGTTGTCATACGATGACTCAACAAAGCTTGGGCCTAGGATCATGAAACTTCATAGGTGCATTGATCATGACTCGAAGATGACCCCTATTGATTTTGAGGTCACTAGGTCAAAGGTCAAGGTCACGGTAATTCGAAATAGTAAAATAGTTTTTGAATGATAACTCAAGAATGCATACGCGGCCAACAGGGCACACTCTGAACAATATTACTGAAGCAACTGGTCTGTAATCCTAAATCTATAATTATCAGTCCATTGAAACATCATCCTTTTAGTAAAATACAGTGGATCAGTAAAAATATTATCAGAATATGAGATTTTTTGTATATTTTGTATATTAAATATGGCGTTAATGTTTAATTTTGTTAATTAATATAAATATAAGCAGGACAGGGGAGGTAATACACTATTATATCTTTCTTATATACAGGGGAAACAAATGCAATAAGTTTAAATTTATTGTTACAGCATTTGCCTCCCTTGTAATATATTTAAATTTTACCAAATGTAAGGCTAACTGCATTTTTGTAATGCATACTACTACTACTACTACTGCTGCTGCTGCTGCTGCTGCTGCTGCTGCTGCAACTACTACTACTACTATTACTTCTGCTACCACCACCACCACCACCACCACCACCACCACCACCACCACCACCACCACCATTTATTTAAGTAGACAGTAGAGGTCACAGTTTTCATCCAATCTTTATGAAATTTGGTCAGAATGTTTATCTTGATAACATCTGGGTTGGGATTGTATTTGGGTCATCTGGGGTCAAAAACTAGGTCACTAGGTCAAATCATATAAAAACCTTGTTAAGACAATAGAGGTCACCATCATATTGCTGATGGTCTTGCCATTTATATCAAAAATACTATTAATTACGAATACCTGGTAGTGAAAAACCAATTAAAACCGGATGGTAGCACAGCTATTGAGGCATTAGCCATTAAATTGTTTGTTGTAAACTGTTTATTTTTGTTATGCACACATGATGATTATAGTAATAAACATATTAAAGCTTCTTTTTGTAGTTTCTTCTTTAACACCCCTTAGCCTAGACTTACAACAGGTGGTTCCGAATGCTTTGCTAAAACTTTGGCTTTAGTTTCTAAAATTTGGCTACACAAAATTCCATTTGGCTAAAATGTTGGCTACAGAAATTTTTGGGCCAGGGGAGCCCTGTTTGGATTGTATTTGGGTCATCTGGGGTCAACAACTAGGTCACTAGGTCAAATAATAGAAAAACCTTGTGTAGACTATAGAGGTCACAGTTTTCATCAGACCTTAATGAAATATGGTCAGAATGTTTGTCTTGTTAAAATCTGGGTTGGGATAAAATTTGGGTCATCTAGGGTTAAAAACTAGGTCAAATTAAAAAAAACACTTGTAGACAGTAGAGGTCACAGTTTTCATCAAATCTTTATGAAATTTGGCCAGAATATTAATCTTGATGAAATCTGGGTTGGGATTGTATTAGGGTCATCTGGGGTCAAAAACTAGGTCACTAGGTCAAATCATAGAAAAACTTTGTGAAGACCATAGAGGTCATAGTTTTCATATGATCTTAATGAAATATGGTCAGAATGTTTATCTTGATGATATCTGATTTTGGATCGTATATGGGTTAAAAATTAGGTCACCGGGCCAATTCTAGTAAAACCTTGTGTAGATGAAAGAGGTCACAGTTTTCATCACATCTTAATGAAATTTTGTCAGAATGTACTAATTAATGAAATTTGGCATGGGATTGTATATGGGTCTAATAAAATTTAAGTTCAGGAAGCAAGGTTAGTCAGGTGAGCGATTCAGGGCCATCTTGGCCCTCTTGTTTTGTTTAAAGGTTTATAACTTGGCAGTTTTTCTTCTAAATGTTTTGTTGATTTTCAGACATCTGACAACCATTCAAGTGAAGATGATGGTGAGGAGGATGCTGAAGAAGAGAATGAAAATGAGGACGATACAACCATTACGCCACCAAAAGAACAGAAATGTCAGTTTGCGTTCTTTTTCTTGCAATTAAATGATCAACACAGAGATATATCATTTTAGAAGTTGATCCAGTAATTGTTGACAGATTGGGCATTGTGGTCAATTAAATGTTTTTTGGTGAAATTAACACAAATGACAAGTAATATTCTCATAGCATATTAGTATGATTTTAAACTTATTTAAAGTGTTAGTCAAGCACTATGCTCACTGATGTGCGTACATGTAAATGTTTTCCCTAATCTCTACCAAGTATAAAGTACATGTTTAGTATATCGTATCAATGTTGATAGACCACTGGACCTCAAGTCCATAAATAATAAGATTTATACCTGGCCATGTCTCATGTCTTGCTGGTATTGGTCAAGCAATTATTTCTATGCTGTTGTGAGTTTGTCTGTTATTGGCATAAATACACGCACTTATCACTGGAAAACTAGACAACCCAATTAAAGTGTGACTGTGGGTAAGTTAACTGACCAATGTGGTTCGTCTGAAATAAAGTTGAAAAGGGAAAAAAATCCAAATAAACAAACAAATGAGCCTTGCTGTGGGAAAAAGAGGCCAAATGCATAAAGTGTTGTCCGAGAGTAGTCTTGACAGGCTAATCAGGGATGACACTTTCCACTTTTATTGTATATTTCATTGAAAGAAAGTCTCATTTTATCAAATCCAATTTAGACGGAAAGTGTTTTCTCTGATGAGCCTGTGTGGACTTTACAGGCTAATATGGGACAACACACATAATGCACATTAATTAAGCCCCATTTTCGAAAAGTGCAGGTACAATAAAACTTGCTATGAAGGTAACGCTATCCAGCCCTTCCCATTGTAGTGCCGGGCAGCTCCCTGGGTGCGACCATCATGACTGACAAGTCGTTTTCTGCTCTGGAGGGTAAGGTGTCCTCCAGTACACTGGACGCTATCAAGGACATGGGCTTCACACATATGACTGAGATCCAGTCCATGGCCATACCACACCTCCTGGAGGGCAGGTAGGTTCCAAATTATAATTTTGTGGATTGAAATACTTTTTTCAAGAGATTTAATTGAAAGTTAATATAATTAAATATCAGCTCATTATTCCATCAATTAATAGGAATACCTCAATATTTACCAATCATTTAACAATTTATTTAACAACTTCTGTCACTCAGAAATATTCATTGGCAAACTATATATATTTGCTTAAAAAACTATATTGGTCTTAAAATCCAAACTAGTATATCATCAGCATGAAGAGTAGTTCTGAAAACACAGTTCTGACTTGTAGTTATCCACTCATAACACAGTTTTGACTTGTAGTTATCCACTCATTCCTGAGATAACCCTTGGGCATGGCTACTCTGTAAAATGCGTTTGTTTTTTGGCATGAAGTGTTGTACATTTGTATAGTGAACTTCTACATTCCTCAAACCATTAAATTGAAACTTAAAGTGCATATGTGAAAAACATTTTCACATGCACATAAATGTACATGTAACTTTTTGGCATTAGGACCATGGTTTTGACAAAGCAGTGATAGGTTAGTTATTCTATTTTTTTCAAAGCTCTTGTGGTACTTATGAGCATGTACTTTGACATTCTATGATATATGTTGTAATTAAGTACCATTTTTAGCTCACCTGTCACGAAGTGACATGTTGAGCTTATGTGACTGTGTGATGTCCGGCGTTGGTATGTGCGTGTGTCCGTCAACAGTTTGTTTGTGTAGGCAGTAGAGGTTGGTCAGAATGTTTATCTTGATGAAATCTCTGTTGGGATTGTATTTGGGTCATCTGGGGTAAAAAACTAGGTCACTAGGTCAAATAATAGAAAAACCTTGTGTAGACAATAGAGGTCACATTTTTCATCCAATCTTTATGAAATTTGGTCAGAATGTTTGTCTTGAGGAAATCTGAGTTGGGATTATATATGGGCCATCTGGGGTCAAAAACTGGGTCACTAGGTCAAATAATAGAAAAACCATTAACAGCATAATTAATTGTTTTTCACTAAGTGTATAATAATAATTTATATATCAGATTAAAGAGAATAAAATTTTATTTATTATGGTTTTTATTTCATGAAAATCCATAAAGGATAAGTGTTATTAATCGTTGCTTAATTATTGAACAATGTGGATTATCGGTATTGATTTTTTTCCTGACAAATGCCGTCCCAGATATTTAAGTCTTTCAGCTGTAGACTGTGCATCAATACATCGCCGTGTTATTGACCTGAAAAATTGATACACAGTCGGCATTAACACCGGTCAGAACCGGTCATCGAGACAAAGGAATATTACTGGTGTGAAAACAAAACAATGATGTAATCGTATATGGTAGCAGCTTAAATAAACAATTACATCTGATTAAAGATTAAAGATTGCTGCTGATTTAAATCAATTTGAGTAAAAGCTGTTAGCGAATTATCAACTTAGTCACACAATGAACGTAAGTAAAGAAGTTTATAATTGATTTTAATTTCGAGAAGTTCGTAATGTTGTAATGATTAAAGGCTAAATGTGTTACAATTGTGAATGATGATAGATGAAAGGGTATAAAACCCTTGACATTTTCTGTATAAAGTGTCGGACATTGCGACTGTTATTATGGCGACCATAGGCAATAAGCGTCCTTTGGACTCTGACGAATCTAATGACCAGGTCTCAAAAAAAAATCAAATCTGATAATAGATTAGCTAAAGAAACTTCAGCGTACAGTTTATATAGTGTTGACAGACCTGTACGCTGAAGCCAACCCCGTATCGAAAGTCAACCAGAGTCGTAACATATTTATGTCACGCTATAAATAAAAAAAAGCTAATTTTCTTGGACACATTTCTACGTATATTGGTGAATGAATATAAATTACTGCATCGGGGAATATTTTAAGGTTCAAATGTTTCAAATGCATCTTACAATAGATGAAAATAACTCTCATCAGTCTGAAATTCACAATTTTGATGCCATTGTCGCTTTGCTATGTGACGAGTTTTCATTTGGATACTTTCGGATCGACCTTGACATTTTTTGCTGAAATTGTAAACATTACTTTCGTTTTCTGAAATCTATTATTTGTGATAAACAACTTTCGTCTGGTGGATTATAAGACTGATTTCAGTGTGAATCAGGGAGTTTTAAATAATATTTACCTTGAGTTTGTATTTACACTACAATTTGTTTACAAAACAAGCCATAATAATCTAAAATACCAGGAAATGTCATTCTGTATTTGAAAACACTTGAGCACATGGTATGTTGCTAAAAATAGAAATAACGTCATATGACAGTGAAATCTCAGGAGATTAGCATTTCAAGAAAGTCTGTTTTTCTCGATTTTTAAGAGCAGAATAGATAAATTTTAAATGTCTAAGATAGTATTTTGTGAAAGAATATGTCAGTTAAATGTGAAAAATGTCAATCTTTCTGATCAAGTGGTTGATTTGGGCCAATAACTGCATTTAAAAGCTGTTTTGGACCGGTCTTTGTTAACTGTCAACTTTTCGGGAATTTCTGGTTGACTTTACTAATGGGGTTGGTCCATAAATATGAAGTCGAGCCTGTTGAAAATCATAAAAAGCGACATTAAAAGTTATGGTAGCCAGAACTAATAATAGATCATTCAAAGATGTTTGGCTTTCGGAATTCAAGTAGTTAGATTATAAAATAAATATGCATTGATGAAATATGGGTTTTTGAAATTTTGTCAGAATGTATTAATTAATGAAATTTGGCTTGAGATTGTATATGGGTTTATTAAAATTAAAGTTCATGAAGCAAGGTTAGTCAGGTGAGCGATTCAGGGCCATCATGGCCCTCTTGTATATAAATCTTGTCAAGGAAATGTGTTATAAGAAATTGAGTGCTCCTTTAATCAGTTATTGTATGAGCTGACAACTTGTGTCAGATCATATTCGAGCCTTGTTTTGGTATAACTAGGCTTAATGCACGTGTGTAAAGGGTCATCTAATGTTTACCTGTGCAGTCTGCACAGACTAATCAGGGACAACACTTTTAACTGAAAGTGAATTTTTATGTCCCCCACTATAGTAGTGGGGGACATATTGTTTTTGCCCTGTCTGTTGGTTGGTTGGTTGGTCTGTCTGTCTGTCTGTCTGTTTGCGCCAACTTTAACATTTGCAATAACTTTTGCAATATTGAAGATAGCAACTTGATATTTGGCATGCATATGTATCTCATGGAGCTGCACATTTTGAGTGGTGAAAGCTCAAGGTCAAGGTCATCCTTCAAGGTCAAAGGTCAAATATATGGGTCAAAATCGCTAATTTAATGTACACTTTTGCAGTATTTCGATATTCAAGATAGCAACTTGATATTTGGCATGCATGTGTATCTAATGGAGCTGCACATTTTGAGTGGTGAAAGGTCAAGGTCATCCTTCAAGGTCAGAGGTCAAATATATGTGGCCAAAATCGCTCATTTTATGCGTACTTTTGCAATATTGAAGATAGCAACTTGATATTTGGCATGCATGTGTATCTCATGGAGCTGCACATTTTGAGTGGTGAAAGGTCAAGGTCAAGGTCATTCTTCAAGGTCAGAGGTCAAATATATGTGGCCCAAATCGCTTATTTTATGGATACTTTTGCAATATTGAAGATAGCAACTTGATATTTGGCATGCATATGTATGTCATGGAGCTGCATGTTTTGAGTGGTGAAACGTCAAGGTCAAGGTCATCCTTCAAGGTCAAATATATGGGTCAAAATTGCTCATGTAATGTCACTTCTGCAATATGGAAGCTAGCAATTTTATATTTGAAATGCATGTGTATCTCATGGAGCTGCACATTTTGAGTGGTGAAGGGTCAAGGTCAAGGTCATCCTACAAGGTCAAACGTCATATAGGGGAACATTGTGTTTCACAAACGCATCTTGTTATTTATAAAAGACCTCGTTTAAAAGAAAATTTCCTGCACAGGCTAACCTGGGATGACAATTTATACATATGCATTAAGCCCAGTTATCACAGATCGGAGCTCATTTTTTGACACAATATCTACTGTGATAGAGACTTGATGGGTGCAGCCAAGACTGGAAGTGGGAAGACTCTGGCCTTCCTCATCCCAGCAGTGGAGCTGCTTTACAAACTGAAATTCATGCCCAGAAATGGTTGGTATTATATTTAGTTTACATTTAAACTTTATTCCATCTAAAGCTGAAGGCTTATATCTTCATTTCCTGGATAGATAGGGGTGTCTTTGTGGGAGATCTGAAGAAAGCTTCGCAGTGGGGATCAAACCCATGACCTCCAAGTGGCTAGGTCAACACCATATCAATTTCATCATAGAGACCTTTAAGGCTTTGTATTGTAGTGTTCATGCCTAAAATGGTTTATAATTATTACCACTGTTGACTAAAGTTAATGCTTTTGAAATGGTTTATATTACCACTGTTGACTGAAGTTCATGCTTAAAATGGATTTTACTGTTATTTGATGAATTTCATACTGGGTTGAATAAAGAAACTAAAGATGAATAATTTTGATCCCACTCCAAAAGCCTATGGATATAGTATAAGTATTGTCCATCCGTCCGTAAGTCTGCCAGTCTGTCCGGTTGTCTATAACAAGATTTTGTAGGGCTATATCTCTATAACTATTTAAGATATAAACATGAAACTTCAAATGTGTATATATATATATACAAATCAATGAGAAGAAGTGCCATGGACAAGAACCATAACCCTACACTTTCTTAACTAAGAGTTATTGCCCTTTGTTGTTTTTGCATGATGTAACTTTTCAAGGCTACAAGATTTCAACATGAAACTCAATGGGTGTATAGATATTGATGTAGAATTTTGCAACACATATAAACTATTGCCCTACACTTTATTATATTTATCCTTATACCGTATATCAAGTGATTTACACCCATCCACAAACACAATTTATTTGACGGGGGGTATCAATTCAATTAATTTGCTTAGTTATCATTGCTTAGTTATCACAACACGCTGCTATTCAACATCCACTGATTCCTCCCCCTCTGCCTGCAGGTACTGGTGTGATCATCATCTCACCCACCCGTGAGCTGTCCATGCAGACATTTGGTGTTCTGAAGGAGCTGCTGGCCCACCACTGTCACACGTACGGGCTGGTCATGGGGGGCACTAACAGACAGGAGGAGGCCAAGAAACTTGTCAAGGGAGTCAACATCCTTGTTGCCACACCCGGCAGACTGCTGGACCATCTACAGGTTGGTAGCTAATGAAATTTAAGGGGGAAATCTTTGGGCTAATCATTGGCCTCTTTACCCAAAAAATTACATGATTTTGAAGTGAAAAAAATTGGGCCCAAAATAATATATTGTCTTTACATTTTCATAAAAAACCGCCATATGTAAGCTTAAGTTCTTCCAAATTCATTGAAAATAAAAAATTGACTTTTAAGCCCGGTATATTTGAGCAGACTATCAAATTATTCCCTGGGTGTTTACTTTCAGAACACACCTGACTTCATGTTCAAGAACCTGCAGTGCCTGATCATAGACGAGGCTGATCGCATACTGGACATCGGCTTTGAGGAGGAGATGAAACAGATCATTAAACTTCTACCTAGTACTTAAACAGATCATTAAACTTGTACACATTTTGTAAACAGATCATTAAATTTTTACCCAGAACGTAACCATGGCAACCTTCTTGGGGATGGTGCAGATAAGAGATCATTAGACTTCTGCCCAGTATGTTGTGACCATGACAACATTCTTGAGAGTGTTAGGAAAAACAGATCATTAAAATTCTGCCTAGTATGTAAACATGACGGCCGTTGTGTGATTGTCAATCTTATAATTTCACATCAAACCCTCGATTGTTCCACTTCAGAGAGGCGCCAGACGATGCTGTTCTCGGCCACTCAGACTCGTAAGATTGAGGATCTGGCGAGGATTTCCCTCAAGAAGGAGCCTCTGTATGTGGGGGTAGACGACACTAAGGAACTTGCCACTGTGGAGGGGCTTGAACAGGTAGGGGAAAGTGTTGAAGTGCCATGAAATTCCTGAGATCACTTTCTTACATGTGTATACCCTGTCAGGGAGTGTGTATCAGGTGTATTTAGGGGTTACTGTTGATCAGTCAGTCGGTTTGTGTGCATATGTATGTGGAGAAAACAATTCTTAAAAAATTAAATTAGAATTTAAATATGTATTGAACACATTTTTTTTTTTTTTAGCTCCACTGGCCAAAGGCCAGCGGGGCTTATGTCATGGTCCTGTGTCCATCGTGTGTGCGTCAGTGCGTGCGTGCGTCCGTGCGTTAACTTTTTCTTTAAACATCTTCTTCTCCTAAACTACTGGTCCATTTCTGATGAAATTTCTCAGGAATGTTCATGTGGTGAACCTCTTTCAAATTTGTTCAAATTATGCCCCTGGGGTCAAATTTGACCCTGCCCCGGGGGGTCAAAAATTGAAAATTTGCTTATATAAGGCTTATTTTGTGCAAACTTTAAAAATCTTCTTGTCCATAACCATTGGGCGTAGGGCTACCAAATTTAGTATGTAGTGACATCTTATAGTCCTCTACCAAGTTTGTTCAAATTATGTCCCTGGGGTCAAATTTGACCCTGCCCCAGGGGGGTAAAAATTGAAAATTTGCTTATATAAGGCTTATTTTGTGCAAACTTTAAAAATCTTCTTGTCCATAACCATTGGGCGTAGGGCTACCAAATTTAGTATGTAGTGACATCTTATAGTCCTCTACCAAGTTTGTTCAAATTATGTCCCTGGGGTTAAATTTGACCCTGCCCCTGGAGGTTAAAAAATTGAAAATTTGCTTATATAAGGCCTATTTTGTGCAAACTTTAAAAATCTTCTTGTCCATAACCATTGGGCCTAGGGCTACCAAATTTGCTATGTAGTGACATCTTATAGTCCTCTACAAAGTTTTTTCAAATTATGCCCCTGGGGTCAAATTTGACCCTGCCCCGGGGGGTTAAAAAATTGAAAATTTGCTTATATAAGGCCTATTTTGTGCAAACTTTAAAAATCTTCTTGTCCATAACCATTTGGCCTAGGGCTACCAAATTTGCTATGTAGTGACATCTTATAGTCCTCTACCAAGTTTATTCAAATTATGCCCCTGGGGTCAAATTTGACCCTGCCCCGGGGGGGGTAAAAAATTGAAAATTTGCTTATATAATGCCTATTTTGTGCAAACTTTAAAAATCTTCTCGTCCATAACCATTGGGCCTAGGGCTACCACATTTGCTATGTAGTGACTTCTTATAGTCCTCTACCAAGTTTTCTCAAATTATGCCACTGGGGTCAAATTTGACCCTGCCCCGGGGGGTAAAAAAATTGATCATTTGCTTATATAAGGCCTATTTTGTGAAAACTTTAAAAATCTTACTGTCCATAACCATTGGGCCAAGGGCTACCAAATTTGGTATGTAGTAACATCTTATAGTCCTCTACCAAGTTTGTTCAAATAATGCCCCTGGGGTCAAATTTAACCGTTCCCCAGGGGTCACAAAATTGAACATATGCTTATATTGGGCCCATTTTGTGCAAACTAAAAAAATTCTCTTGTCCATAACCATTGGGCCTATTTCTACCAAATTCGGTAGGTAGTGACATATAATAGTTCTCTACTTTGTTTGTTCAAATTATGCCCCTGGGAACAAATTTGACCTTGCCCCAGGGGTCACAAAAATGAACATATGCTTAAATAAGGCCTATTGTGTGCAAACTTTAAAAATCTTCTTGTTCTTAATTATAGAGCCTAGGGCTACTAAATTTGGTATGTAGTGAAAACTAATAGTCCTCTACCAAATTTGTTCAAATTATTCCCCTGGGCTCAAATTTGACCCGGCCCCGGGGCTCACAAAACTGAACATATGACGTTTACCAGTGGAGATTACTGCGGCTGTTTGGCTGTGACCAACAACAACATCAACATCTTGAAAACATGAGATAAAACCCTGTCATTTAGTGCCATTTTAGGTCAGATGGTGACTGCATACAAAGGCATTGAAGTAAGAACATGTGTTATGAATGTTTTTCTTACAAACTGAAAAAAAGATTTAAATATGTCGAAAGTGACCATATATCCGGATGAAAATATTTTGGATGACATGTTAATTTCATGTCTTTTTTGTAGTGTTTAAACCAGTTTAATATGCTATTGATTTTAAAAATACAACTTCCATGAACATAATTATTTCAACAAAAGTCAATATATAATACTGCACGGTAAACTCAAACTTTGTATCCAAGAGAAGGTGTTGAAATTAATGAAGTGCAATGTTCTTAACTATCGTATATGCTGCTTTTAAATAACAAATGATTCATTGTTCCATTTGTGAATCGTGACTCACAAATTGTGGATATGATTGTCAATTGCTCAACAATCCATATATATTTCTGACCATTTTATAATTTTCTTAATATAAGTTATGAATTGATCTTAGAAGTCAAATGTATTACTTAATTAAATACATTTATAAATATAAAGAAATAATCTTGAGATTATCATAATATTCTCAGGCCTGTTGGTCTTAGGGATGTGTGGGTTGATGAGCAATTTCTCCTTTTATCACAATGATTTCTACCCTACCTGATCATTTCCTTCATATTCCATTTTAATTTAATTGACGTCTGCAAACTCTTTCAAATTGGGAAAGTCCAAAATGTGTCGTTTGGTAAAGGGTTAAGGCATTTTGATTCCTATGGGTCTTGTGAATCTGTTTCAAATCAAATGCGAAGATTTGATCTTCAGCATCTAAAAATATGTGACATAGAAAGAACGACAATATCTTTTGGAGAGATAAATGTACCTAAGTTATAAGCAAAGGACCTGTGCAACAATTCCCGGGCTTTTAAGTCTGTTTAGTAAACACGGTAGTAACTTTTTCCATATATAAAAATGCTCATCCTTCCAACTTTAAACCCCCCGTGGGACGAGGGATAGAAAGAGAAAGTCACATGCTTGAGTACATTTCAACCCATGCGCATTGCACGTTTTTTTCGCAAAGAAAAAACAGTGGAGCGATACAGGGCCATCATGGCCCTCTTGTTTAACTTCTGGAGGGGATTTTTTCTACAAAATTGGGGAAAAATGTATACTCTTTCTTGAAGGGAATGGGTCTGAATATCGGCCCCGAAATTGCCATTAAAAAAATACTGTGTGCAGTCCAAACAGGCTAATCAGTTACAGCACTTTCCGCTTTTATGGAATTTTTATGCCCCCTTTCGAAGAAAAGGGGGTATATAGTTTTTGAACTGTCTGTCAGTCTGTCACACTTTTCGTGTCCGCTCTCTAATTCAAATAGTTTTCATCAGATCTTTACGAAACTTGGTCAGAAGTTGTATCTAGACAGAATTTGTATCTAGACAATATCTAGGTCAATTTCGAATATGGGTTATGCCGGGTCAAAAACTAGGTCATGGGGTCGAAAAAACACATCCAAGGGAAGTAATAAGCTTTAAATGGACATTATGATCTGACCTGCCAAATATATATTTTTGATAAATAAATCAAAGGGGCACAGTAGGCGGCATTGTGTTTCTGACAAACACATCGTGGTAAAAGGTCAAGGTCATCCTTCAAGGTCTAAGGTAAAAAATACAAATCCAAGGGAAGTAATAAGCTTTAAAGGGAGATAATAATTCAATATTGAACATAGCAACTTGATATTTGGCATGCATGTGTATCTCATGGAGCTGCACATTTTGTTTGGTGAATCTACAGTCACAGTAGTGGCTTTTAATTATTTGCTACTAAAAATGGAGATTTGTTAGAGACAAGTATTTTCAAGGGAAGTAATTTATAATTAATAAATATAAATCTCTGATTATATATTTCCTTACCAAGAATTTAAGTTCTTTTCACAGTTACTGTACATTTTGATAATTTATAACTCAAATGATTGATTTGTCAAAGTTTTTTTTTTCAATGATATAATTATCATTTCTTTCCTGTACTAAAGGATCACGCATGTGAGTTTGGTTGGTGGTCACCATACCGGACAGGTGGGGTTTTCACCGGGTACTCGGTTTCCCCCCACAGCACAAGACCACCTCAAAATTAAAAACCTTTCAGTAAAACAACAAATAGCCGGAAATTGCAGCTTTCATTCAAAATTCGTCCCAACTTTCGTGAGTCTAACATCTGATTAGGAAGGAGTGCTGGGACACACTCCGGGTCCTCACCTAATGCAGCCTCTGGCGCAGAGGGACCTCATAAACATTGAAATACACACACATACTAAATTGTGAATGGTAGGGTTCATTATGTACCTGTGGACTTATGTCCATAGATACATGATGAACTCTGGCTATGATCTCTTTGATAAACCACAAGCCTTGGTTGTCAGTGATGTCTGAGTTGGTCATTTTTAACTGTCTACAGACCCCTCCCCCCCCCCCTCCCCCCCCCCCGGTTGGATTGGACAAAATCCAAGGGTAGTAATAACCTTTAAAGGGAAAGGATTTCTATACCTGCCAAATGATAAATAGAAATTTTATTTCAAAGCGGCGCAGTAGAGGGCATTGTGTTTCTGACGAACACATATCTTGTTCAATTAAATGAAGCATCTCCTAAACAAAAATCAAGTAAACGGCAAAGTTTTGTCCCTGATTAGTCTGTATAATACATCTGTTTTGATTTCCTCTAGGGCTATGTCGTGTGTCCATGTAGTGAAGCCTGTATAACACATCTGTTATGATTTCATCCAGGGCTATGTTGTGTGTCCGTCCGAGAAGAGATTTCTGCTGCTGTTCACTTTCCTGAAGAAGAACCGAAAGAAGAAGATGATGGTGTTCATGAGCTCCTGTATGGCAGTCAAATACTACCATGAACTACTCAACTACATAGACCTGCCTGTCATGTGTATACATGTAAGTATTAGGCATAAACAATGTTACAAATTACTTGAGCTCAGTTGGTAAAGTGATTGACTTCAAAGCCAAGGGTCGGGTATTTGATTCCTTGCCCAGACAAAACACTTGATGGGAAAGTAAATAAGGCTATTGTCCCCTACCTCTGATCAACGAGGACAGTTGTCTTTTCCTTGTATGCATAGGTTGACTGACAGTCTTGAGATGATTAAAATTCTCTAATAAAAAACTATGTAGAATTTTTTTTTAATAAGCACATAGGAATCCTTTCATAATTTATAATCGTCCAGCATGACAAAGAGAGCAATTGGATTATTTTCTGATTGTCCCTAATTAGCCTGTTTCAGACTTCACATGTTAATCTGTAACAACACTAGTTACACTAATAAGGCCCAGTTTTAACCCTTTTCCCATAAGAAGCAAAGTGAAAATTGCTTTTACAACCAGCATCAAACCAGAACAGCCTGCGAGTAACTTGCAGTCTGTTCAGGTTTCGTGCTGTTTGCTGCTCATCAGTATCTAAATTAAGCCTTTAAAACTTGAATTTAGTAAGAAAGGTCTTAAATTAAATGTAACTTTCTAAAGGACTACAAATGTGTTGAAATATGTATCTAAGTGGTAAAAGGTTTACAGAACTAGGCTCATATGACTGAAATAGGTACTGAAATAGGTACGGAAATAGGTACTGAAATCAAACAAGATAAACAGCAACAATCAGGACACCCTTCTACCTCCTATAGGGCAAGCAGAAGCAGAACAAGCGAACACAGACGTTCTTCCAGTTCTGTAACGCTAAGGAAGCCATCTTGCTGTGTACGGACGTGGCAGCCCGTGGACTGGACATCCCTGCTGTAGACTGGATCGTGCAGGTCGACCCACCTGATGACCCCAAGGTGGGCGCATACTGATTGGTCACATGATTTCAGCTGATGATTTATTCTATTTTATTTTTGAGGACATTAATTTGATTTACCTGGAGATGTTTTGCAAAGACAAGTTTTGTGAATTATATGTTGTAAACTGTTGAGTTCAATAGCTACATACGTGAAGCAGGTGATAAACAAAATCATATCCAATTTAAAGCACTTTCCTATTTGTTAATCTTTTTTTCATTCAGCACTTAAGTTCAACATAATTACAGACATAGGCATTTTAATGGACTATTTCTCTGATTGTATCATTTTAGAATTAATGATGCCCCTTTTTTACCGATATAGAATTCTCTAGTTAGCTCAGAACTACATATATCTAATCTGTACTGCCTATTGCAGGAGTACATCCACCGTGTGGGTCGGACTGCCAGAGGGGAGGGAGGGGTAGGCCACGCCCTGCTGATACTGCGCCCGGAGGAGCTGGGCTTCCTGCGCTTCCTCAAGCAGGCCAAGGTGCCCCTCAACGAGTTTGAGTTCTCCTGGAGCAAGGTGTCTGACATACAGCTACAGGTAGGAGGGGAGGCAATTCTGTGTGAAGAGAGGGAGATTTACTTTATAGACACAATTCCATTAAAGCAGAAAGTATGGTCCCTGATTGGCTTTTGAGGCCTGCACAGGCGAATCTGGGACAACACTTTATGCATATGCATTAAGCTCAATTTAAATGTAATGGGGAAAAAAATTTTTTTGGGGGGGGGGGTGGGGACTTTAAGTAGATTTAGTTTAATGCATTGTTAAGAGTGTTTGGTTGGGTTTGACAGTTCAATGGCATTGAAAAAAAACTTGATATATTCTTACATTAATTTGTAGCAATTCGTCTTGATGAATGCTGTTCCATACTGAAGTTTAATCTCAAACCTCTTTCTGACACCTGAGGCAACTGATAGCACTATCTCAAAATGTTTTACTTTTTAATATACATGTGAAGACCATGGTTATTGGAACTTACTTATTTAAGGTACCCAGAAATCTGTGTTATAAAGAACTGTAAAAAAAAACACATTTAAACTATTTATTAATTTTTTTATACAGGATATTCAGATAAATAATAACTTCCATCGTATATGTCATTAATACTTGTGAATATTTAGCGTCGAGTATAATGTTAAAACATGATCAAGCATGTGTTTAGTAAGTATGAAATTATACAGTATTTCCCACCCACCCATCTATCCACCTTGTGTTTCAGCTGGAGAAGTTAATAGAGAAGAACTACTTCCTCAACCGGTCAGCCCAGGAGGCCTACAAGGGCTACATACGAGCCTACGCCTCACACAGCCTCAAGAACATCTTTGATGTGAACACCCTTGACCTTCAGAAGGTGGCGCTGTCTTTCGGTTTCAAGATCCCGCCATATGTAGACCTCAGTATCCTTAAGTGTATTTTTAACCACTTCGGAAATAGGGCAAAGGGTCTTTGGATTGGGAAAACTACGTTGTTTTTGCTAAAATTCAGAAATAGGAGTTGTTGTTTTTGTTTTTGTCTAAGAAATACTTTTAAATTGCGAATCAGTGTTTTCAATTTTATATTATCTTACATTTACTAAGGGTCAACCCATAGAGCTGGATTGGGAAATATAAGTAAAAGTTGCATTTTATTAACAACAAAACCAATTGATGTTTTTGGGGAAAACCTTTCATTTAGAGTTGTATGAATTCATATGGGGAAAATATATCGTTTTTTACATCAGGAACTTATGACAGTTGTTTTTGCTCATAAGAATTAAATATACTTTATTTATAAATATTAGTATGTGAAAAAAAAGTATGTGAATCAGGCATGTGAAAGATTTAAATGTAATTAATAGAATTAACTATTTACAGAGGTTTATGCTAAGCAATTATACCACTTCAAAATTACATCGTGACCTAAATTTGTTGTACTGTGTTTAATATAACAGTTTCTCAGGGGAATGACAATAAAAGATCTTTATGTGTAACTTATTATCAACTTGAAATTCGCTTTTGTCAGAAGGCTTGAAACATGTTAAGAATTAATTGATTTATATGCAATTTGATTCCTTGCCAAAGCACATAAATTGTGTTGGGAATCGTCATGAAATTATTTCGAAGGCCATTCTACCCCTACATCTGGTTCAACCCCTACATCTGGTGCAAGTAAGCCAGTGTTAATAACATGTCATCTGACCACATGATATGACTTGGATACTGTTAAAGGGGCAAAAAATATTGTTTCCTCATTTAGACTTTTAGTTATTTAGTTTACTTTAAAAAAAAATTGCAACATACATTGTATTTGCATTTAGTGTGAAGTTTGAAACTTCACACTTCATAAAAGATGACAGCTTGTTGCGATTGAGATAACATAGAAGCTCATGCTCAGACAACTTTTTGTACATACAATCCAATGCAGTGAGTAGTAAGTAGCCATCCTTAACTCTCCTGAAGATGTGCACGGGAGCAAGGGCGGGGCCCACAAGGGTCGGCACGGAGGCCAGGGCGCAGGCTATACCAGGAACAAGCAGCAGTTCAAGTCTAAGATCTTCAAGCAAGTCTCCAGCAAAAAATTCAAGGGAGATAACAGACAGTTCACGCGATGATTGTGTGGTGTTGGTGGAAGCTTTTAAAATTTCATCTTTATATACCATGGTGTAGCATGTTGTAAAAATAAAGTGTACATTTGAAATACTGTGTGATGTTCTTTATTCTCTTTTTGAATACAAAGCTTATCCAGAAAGTGTAATAGTTTCTTGTTTGAACATTTTATTACCAGTAGAGTACTAGGGACAGTTCATCAATCTACAATCAATCAGATCTGATATTGATTTTCTTTGGGGGTTTATTTCTAGCTCACCTGAGCACAACGTGCTCATGGTGAGCTTTTGGGATCACCTTTCGTCCGTTGTGTGTTGTCTGTTGTCAAAATTTTGCCTTAACAATCTAAAGGCCACTCTTTATTGTCTGATTTTCATGAAACTTGGTCATAAGATGTGTCCTAAAGATATCTTGGTTGAGTTCGAAACTGGGTCACGTTGGGTCAAACACTAGATCACTAGATGAAATTAAAGAAAAAGCTTGTTAAGACTTGAGAGGTCACATGTACATGTATTGTCCAATCTTCATGAAACGTCAGAACATTTGTCCCAATAATATCTCAGCTGAGTACGAAAATGGTTCCTGTCAGTTGAAAAACATGGCCGCCAGGGGGCGGGGCAATATTCCTTAAATGGCTATATTAAAACCTTGTGAACACTATAGAAGTGTTATTTTTAGTTCAATATTCATGAAACTTGGTCAGAACATTTATTCTAAAGATATCTCGGCTTAATTCTAAAATGGTTCCAGTTCGTTAAAAAACATGGCCGCCAGGGGGTGGGGCAGTTTTGCTTATATGGCTATAGTAAAACCTTATTAACACGCTAGAAGTTACATTTAATGTCCAATCTTCATGAAACTTGGTCATAACATTTGTCTCAATGATAGCTCGAATGAGTTTAAAAATGGTTCCGATCAGTTGAAAAACTGACTATCCTATAGTGTGATTTTAATGTGTCGAAAGAAAACTGCGTTTAAATCAAATATTAACATACGATATATTTCGATAGTGAAGAAATATACTCATAATAAGGCATGTGAGGACACATATGATGTGCACTCCCGAAGTATAATTTTTATCTACTTACACTAATTTGTGGTTTGACAATGATAACACACATTTAATGCGGTGAATATGCGACTTACAAGTGAAAAAAACACAATAGTTAAACTTTTGTTTTCATTTTATTTATTTAGAAGCGTAAATTGCAAACTTTATTTCAAAGTCAGCATTTACGCACTCTACCTTTTTAAAAGATATTTATTGTTATATTTTGTTGTTTTTTAATATTCGGTTTTAGCGATTATAAAGCATTTTGAGGTTGTCTATAGTATACCTGTAGTAATTGGTGAACTCATGTTCAACGTTTTATAAATTGAGAACAGTGAATATAAACAAGCTTAATCTTCTACTATTGCGTTGTTAGCACCCGTAAATACAAAAGAACGCCGCTATCTGTTGAGAACAAAAAATGTTTACCAGAAATATCAAATTGAACCCCGCTGTAGAGGCATGAACGACATTACGAAACAGATAATTCTTGATATAATTAATTGTTTTTTATATTCGGTTTAAGCGATTATGAAGCATTTTTGTTATTGTCTATCGTATCCCTGAAGTTATTGTTGAACTCATGTTCAGCGTTTTTATTAACTGAGAATATAAACAAGCGTAACCTTATACTATTGCGTTGTTTTTCCGAATCTAGTAATAGCCTCGGATTATGAATGACCTGTACTACGTCATCAAGACGCAGCAGATAGTGGACTATTTTAATCATTCATAAATTATTTCTTCCGCGACACGTATAATACAAATATTGTTTATTGATTATTTTCTATATACGCTTCGTTAAAAAATATTCCATTTAACACGATATTCACATAATAACCATTTGAATATAGTTGGAGAACTCAAACCTCTTGCATAAATTATACAACTCTTTCTCGCACGGATACGGCAGGTGTGGCGGGTAGCAGGCTTTTCGTAGATAAGCCGAACTGACTTGAAATTTTCAGTAACAACATTAGCTGTTCGCTACGCGAACAACAAAAAACAACAACAACAATTTATCACAGCTTTTAAGAAGCACCAAAACTGTTTAAAAAGAAAAGTTTTTTTTGGCAGTTGTTTTTGCAAAAAGTAATGTATTTATGCTACAAATGTTTTGTGCATTTAAATTGCAAATAGTTTGACAGTTGTTTTTATATCATACATTTTCTAATATCTTGTGTGTGTTTACCTTTATATTTGCACACATTTGTAACTATGAGAAAGATAAAGTGATGTTGTGTACCTTAAAAGAAGATCACTGTTCAATTTCTAGTACATATTCTCATGCTAATTTACTTCTTTTAACCGACTTTGATATATGATAACAATTCAACATATTGTATTTAATTATGCAAAAACTATTTTAATGATATCTCGGCCAAGTTCCCGTATGGTTAAGGTCTGTTGAAAACCATGGCTGCCACGGGACGGGGAAGTTTTCCTTAAATGGCTTTATAGTGTAACCTTGTACACTGAGAATGAAATTTATACATATAATGATATTTATGATCTCCACGCAGTCATCTGAATATTAATTCTGCCGATAAGATATACAGTTAAATTGCCAAAACATATTATTTATTTTTGTTCCTGTCTGAAAAGGATTATTATTATGATGATGGTTGGGGTTGAAACGCAACAAACATGTTTTATGCCATCTGAATACCCTTTAATAAATATTCTCAATATTTCAAGTAGTAATATTGATTTCGCAGAAAATTACTTATGGGAGAAAAAAACTGTATATACCTTGAATTATGTTTGACCTCCAATCATGAATGCATGGCTTGTCAGGAATGCACTCTATATCTTCAATTGAACCCATTCAGCCACCTGCTTATCGGCAACTAATTAATACTCTATTGACCTTGCCTGCCTGCATCGTTTTGGTACAGTAGTTTTCATTGATGCCTTTTGAAATGGCCATGTGATTATTGTGTAACAGGTTTGCAGCTTAAATTCCCTTAGTCCCTATAAATCAACCTTAGCTGGGAACAAACATCAAATACCCTCAGTCTGATAAGAGTGGAGAACACATTTTTATGGCACACAGTTTACAAATGAGGTCCGTAGTTTTGGTGTCATTATCAAAGATGTGTGTTTTAAACAGGGTAGGTTGTTGTTTTAATTGAAATATTATTGCAAGGTGAGACTAAAAATAGTTCCGGTTTGTTTAAAAACAAGGCCCTCAGGTCGGTGGTTGATTTCTTTTTACTGCCATAGTGAAACATTGTGAACTCTCTAAAAGTCACATTTTAGTTAAATCTTAAGGAAACATGCTTAGAACATATGTTCCTATGTTATCTTGATTTTGTTTGAAAATGGTTCCGATGCTCTGAAGAACATTGTTTCCAGGGGCGAGCAATTTTTTCTGTGAACCGTATGATAGTATCTATGTTTCATGAAGTACTTTTATTATTTTGAACTCCACCTTCCAATCATAGTTTAGTTCCTTCGGGTCTCAAGTGAGCGCCTTAGGGCCCATGGCCCGCTTGTTCCTAAATTTGAGTTTGAAAAGTATAAAAACATACATCTGACCACGTTGTGAAAAAACATTGACCCATACGTCCCCGCTCCTATAGACCATACCGCTTTTGCCTTTCATAATTAGCTCTCCAGAGCACAAAGCTCATGGTGAGCTTTTGTGATCGATGTTTTTTCATCGTGCGATGTACGTCGTGCGGCATCAAAATTTGCCATGTTTACACTCTAGAGGCCACGTTTATTATCCGATGTTCATGAAATTTGGCCAGAGGATTTGTGCCAATGATATCCTGGACGAGTTCGAAAATGGTTCCGGTTGCTTAAAAAAATGGCCGCAAGGGGAAGGGGCATTTTTCTTTGAATGGCTATAGTGAAACTTTGTTAACACTCTAGAGGCCACATTAATTGACCGATCATCATGAAACTTGGTCAGAAGATGTTTTGCCAATTATATCATGGACGAGTTTTAAAATGGTTCCGGTTGGTTGAAAACCTGGCGGCCATTTTTCTTAATATGGCTTTAGTAAAAACTAGTCAACACCATAAAAGTCACATTTATAGTCCAATCTTCATGAAATTTGGTTTGAACATTTTTTCTTATAATATCTTGGATGAGTTCGAAAATGATTCTGGTCTGTTGAAAAACATAGCCGCCAGGGGGCGGGGCATTTTTTTCTAATATGGCTGTAGTAAAATCTTGTAAACACTCTAGAGGTCACATTTATTGTCCGATCATCATGTCACTTGGTCAGAAGATTTATCCCAATTATATCTTGGACGAGTTCGAAAATCGTTTCAGTCGCCAGGGGGCGGGGCATTTTTCCTTATCTTACTATATATGGCTATAGTTTAACCTTGTTAACACTATAGAGACCACATTTATTGTCTGATCTTCATAAAACTAGGTCAGAAGATTTGTCCAAATGATATTTTGTAAGAGTTCAAAAATGGTTCTGATTGATTGAAATGGCCGCCCGGGGTCGGGGCATTTTTCCTTATATGGCTGTAGTTAAAACTTTTTAACACTCTAAAAGTCACATTTATTGTCCAATCTTCATAAAACTTGGTCAGAACATTCGTTTTAATGATATCTTGGATGTTTTCGAAAATGGTTCCGGTCTGTTGAAGAAAATGACCGCCAGGGGGACGGGGAATTAATCCTTATATGGCTTTAGAAAAACCTTTTTAGCACTTTAAAAGTTACATTTATAGTTCACTCGTCCACGGACTCTATAGATGAGAGGTCAATAATATACGCTCCGTGACTCGTCATAAAGCATGGTCAGAATTTTTTTTGTAATGATATCTTGAGCGTCACAGAACAGGTCAGTTCCTTTGTATCTCAGGTGAGCGACATTCAGGCACTCTTGTCAATTTTATGTGTAGTATGATAAAATCCCTGAATATTATGTTTAGCAATAAAAAATGCGTTTCATCAGTATGCAAACAGTCGGTGGTTATTTGTGTGATTTTCACAGTGCATGTAGTATTACATCATTGCAAATCATGCCTTTAACCAGTGCCCCAGATAATTATTTGGGAAATAGGGTTTTAACCTAGTCATTTTTAAAAATAGGGCGATTTCATTCTTGAAATAGGGTAAATGCGTTATAAAAATGCATACAGTCAGGTCGTCAGTTCCGAATCACTATCGAAACTACCCATGTATATTTTAAAACGGCGATCGATTTCAATTTCGGATATATGGCGTATTACATATAATTTTAATTTTCTATGCTTCGCTTACCTTGATTTTGAATTTGGTTCTAAATATAAATGAGTGTTTATGTTATTCCTAAACCGAAACCTTTCTCCATTTCCGGTTAATATTCTCCAATAGTGAATCACGTGACAACAGGTGCACTTTATGACTAGGGGTCGTCTCAAAACAAACTTGAACTGTCAAAATAGTTCATTTAACGTTCAGAGACATATAACCAGATTAGCTTTTGATCACAGATTTTTGTAAAAACCATAACAATGAAGAAAGCAAAAAGTAAAAAATAACAAAAATAAAATAAAATGGACCTCTACCTGAGATCACAGAATGAAGGGCACCTGCATATAATATACATATGTACTACAATATACAGTAAACGGTTTCCAAGCAACAACATAAAAAACAAGAAGTAGAAATAAATTAAACGAAATAAAATGGACCCTACCTGAGATCACACACTTGCACTTGCATAAAATATACTAACATATAAAATCTAATGTTGCCCCATGTTATCTTAGATTAGCCTCTGCCCACTGGAGACAGCACAAAGTTTCTGAGAGGAAAGTTTCATTTCTCAGAGGACAAATTAGAGATTCTAAACAAACAATAACATTAAACCTGAAACTAATGATCGATTTCAACCTGTGTAGGTTGCACATGCTAATTCGAGATTACAGTTAATGCAAATAACCATGACCAGTTTTCTCAAGGAGTATTCAATAAAGTGAACAGTCCTGCTTTGCTCTGACAGGGATGGCACATTTTAATGCAAAAGGGAGTGATAAAAATAAATGCATATATCTAGGTAGTGTTAATGCTTGTATAGGACAGCATTTTCTGATACCGAAATGGCTGTACAAATAAATGAAAACATCACCTATTCTTAGTTGTTCATGTTTCAGAGGGGATGAACCAAATCTTACAAATCATATCAATTCAACATATGAACAACTGACCATGAACAATAACTAAATCAATTTCTAGACAAATAAGAATTCAAGCTTTTGGTAAAAACTTAAATAAACAAACAAACTAGGAACCAATTAAAATAAAATAAGGAAAAGGGAGGTAAATTAGCAACTGCCAGAGAGCTTTTGCGAGTGTACAACACTTGTAAATTCACATGAATAGAGCTAAACACATCTCATATGTATGGGTGAAAGGTCTGGGCTGCTGCATTACCCCTGTGCCTTTCGGGGCGCGCCTGAGTCCTTCACAATACTGAAAAATAATGATATAAGCCTTACTATTTTAATTATACCTCACGTGACTAGCACATGTCAAATTCCCATTTACCCATATTACAGTCACATGCGACCTTATTTTATCACCATCTTTTGGAGCTTAAAACAGCACAACTGGTTTTCCGCATCAAGAGAATATATAAGTATACTGCATTTACTTTTTATACTGCATTTACTTAATTTACTTTCTGGCATTTGCATATTGTTTAATAAAACAAAAATAAGATCAAACAAGTTATAATGTTTATAATCAGATTTTATTAAATTGGCATACATTTGTTTTCCTTGTCTATGAGCTCATACCAGCAACCTGCCTTTTAAACGTCCGCGCATTCTTAAATGTATGAGCCGGAGTGCTTAGTAAATGAATAAACTAGCTATCATTTTTCTCTTATTAAGCTGTTGTGTTTTCTTTGTTCAGTATAATACAATAAATATCAAACCCATACAGGTTGATAAAGCTGGGTTAGGTTAACATAACCATTCTCGGGTAAACATTATGTTGTTATCACCCTGTATGGGATGTGATACATGTATTTATATATGTTTAAAAATAAACTTGCAATGTAACTTCAAGCATTATAAAGTAATATAAGATAAACTTGAATTATATTTTCAAATAGTATGAAGTAATAAATAGTAAGATGCTCATATATAAATGGTTACATAAATTTTTGAATCTCCTGTTTCTTCTAGTAAGTTCTATTCACGTGTTTTCATTGTAGCAACAGCATGTTTCCTATTCAATAATGCAAAACAAAAAATGCTGATTGGGACCAAATATAATTACATTATTTTCAAGCAGTAAGCATTAAAAATAAAAGCATTTCACCCCAGGCCATGTGTAAAGTCCAATAATAAAATGTACAATATCACGCAACAATGTTTGACAGGTTGAAATTCGTTTGAGATTATCCCTGATTTACTTCATGTTTGTTTCGGAACTGACACCTGTGGCCGGGCCTGTGGCAGTGAGTTATTTTCGAGACTCTAAATTCACCGTTTGACTGAAAATGAATTAGCCTTATTTATTTCTTATTACCTGATAAATTACCTTCAAATCAATACCAAGATCACTTACCGTGGACAATCCGTTATAGAAGCTAACTTGTTCTGATTTCCGATCACCGATCGCGCAGACAGGATTTTGCCGCCATTCGAACATATGTCTGCGAGCGTTTTGACAATTCAGATTGTTTACATTTGTCTATTTCTTTCGGTTTGTTGCGGAAAAAATCTTCAAATATTATGGTGTATGGCTGTACAATTTGTTCAATCATATGTGGTAAGACTTTTTTTTCAATTTTGAATGAAATGAAATTTGTTGCGGAACTGGCGATTTTTCGGAACTGGCGATCTGACTGTACCTTTAAATCATTGGTGCTTTACTTCTGTTGAGGCTGCACACTAAATTGTATTGATTCAATAAAATTGTGAACTATCATAATTAACTTTAATAAACTGATGTTTCATAACATCGTTACTCCTTGAAACTGTCCATAATATAAACTTTAAACTAAAAAAACAACATATGTTAACTGACATGTTTTTAAATGTCAAACATATCGACTGATATTTTGGCGCTGCAATTGCGGACGTTTTTCGACCTCTTTTAGACATTTTTTATTTCGCATCGTAATAGAAACTGAAAGTACAGACGCTTTACAAATACATGCACAATGCACGACGGATTAAGTCAGATTGAAAACGCATGTATGTCATCGTAAATAATTTGGTCAAACGATTTATTTAACTATGAGATCTAGTCCACAGAGCGTTTGAATAACTTTGACTTTTTGTCCTGCTCCGTCATCAAAGGGCTTGCTGAATGAAACCGTCGCTGCGGTAACGATAATAATTCCAAAGAGAAAATACAGAAAATGAGCAAAGCATTTTCGATCGAAGCTATTGTATCGTACGCATTAAATTTTACGAATTTGCGTAAATGTCAAATTGGCTGCGTTTTCGATACGCATGCTATTGTATTTCTTTGAGTATTTAAATATTTTAATAGGGTAAAAGATGAGATACGCAGCTTATCTGGGGCACTGACTTTAACTGGCTAGATTGAAATTTGAACAGGGTCGGTCCATTTTACGTTACTTACCCAGGGGACAAAAATTCCACTCGTCCGCTCGTATTGACGAGTGAAATCTTGAAAGGACGAGTGAATTTCCCTAAAGCTCTCGTCCTACAGGACGAGTGAAAAAAGCTGATGTTAAAATATGTATTTTCTGACCAGTAAGACACTTTTTCATTAAATAAAATCATTTTTTTTAAAGCATATCTATTCCGAAAGTAGAACGCGAATGAACCGGATATTGTAATTGTAAATTTCATACAGCAGGTGCGCGTTGTTATGCGAGACTCTGTCCCGAGTAAATATTGGTTTTTTGGTGTAAACTTTGCGCGTCCATGTTGACAGGGAACCATCCGATTTTTAAAGAATTATTTATTGGTGTACGATCAATCGTGATACATCGGCTATCTCGGATTCCTCCGTAAGATAGGCCTCGTGGCTAACGTTCGACATATTGCCTTGTATTACTACTTTACTACCCAAAAGGTTGTCAGTCTATTGTTATTAGGCTGTATACGATGCGCGTTGAATTAGCGCCAAACGTTTTACCGAAACTTTGATATTAATAGCACTATTAACGTTCATTTGTGTTGCATTTTGATCTATTATCCAAGTGATTTACTTTTCCATTATTATTTAATCACCCTATCATCCAATTTTTAAGATGAAATTACGGTGTTTACAAAACCAACCAAACCGAAAGTGAAACTTGATGCATTACGTTTCGCGATGTAAACATTAAATATTTGTTCAGTTTGAGGAAGCGAATCGATAATAGAAGTTGGAATATGTATGCAATACAGACTATCATTGCCGATTGTAGTACCAGCTAAAAAATACCTTTTATGACAGGTCATGTATAGAACGTTAATCAAATAGTGACCATAAATCACTACAAATGTCTGCGTTGTTCATTAATATAATTAATGCACGTTTCTGATCTAATTGCCTGTATCTAGTTGTAATTACCATGATATTGATAAAAATAAACGTTTTTTTCATAAATTAACATTACATGTTTTATTTTTATCATTTAGGGAATAAATAATTGTATCATTATCATCATTAAATATTCTAAAAATAATCTAAATTATCATGATTACTTTAAAGTAGAATTTTTAAATTTTACTCATTATTTTTAATGAATTTCCACATTTGCTTGATTCAAAATGAAATGTATTAATAAGGGTTTCAGTTGTTAGTTTTAACCCATTTTTAGTTCGATTAAATTTAAATTACTAACTACGTACATGTATGTGAAATGCTCTTGAGTTCGTTTCCTGGGCCTAGAACCAGTACTTGGGTGTCTCTTGGAGATTTCTTAAGAATGCTCCCACACTGGGGATCAAACCAGTGACCTCCAGATCATTAGGTGGACACCACATCCATTACACATCAGCGACCTTTAATTAGTAATTTACTTTAGTATTGCAGCATTATATAATATAATGTTGCTACATATTTTTGGAAAATGATTAATGTGCAGTACTAAATAAATCTAAATGCATACAATTTTAATTGTGTATATTGTGTGATTATTAGTTACAAATTCCCTTTTTACAGGTATACTGGATTATGAAAGACTGATAAACATACAATTGACAACTCATCTCCCCAACGATACTAAGTGTGGCTCATTCTCAGAACAAACCCATAGTCAGTGAGAAAACTACAGTGTAAAAAGACCACTTGATTGTGACAATTATGGCTGACCAAGCAAATGTTATCATTTAAAATAAAGAAAACTTCCAGTTCAATATACATTTTATACCAATTATGACATTGACCAACACAGAAAATAATTATAAGGTTGATTTTCCAAAAATTGACTGTTACAATTGGATACTGTTTTAAGCTTCACTCTACTTTGTCTGAAAATAAAAGTCCTAAATGATGTAAAAGAAACATACATATTTAATTTTTAGTTTTACAAGGATATATATATATATATATATATATATATATATATATATATATATATACATATATATATATATATATATATATATATATATATATATATATATATATATATTATACTATCTTTTTATCGATGGTCAATCAATTTAATATATACATATATTATAATATCTTTTTATCGATGGTCAATCCATTTAAGTTTAACTAATATATACATACACATTATATACAAGTGTATGCTTTGATTTTTTTCTATTGAAGCCAAATTAATATCCCATTAGATAGATAGATAATATCACAGCAGTATTCTTAGTTTGTCTGCAAGTACTGCAGAAATATTGGATTATTATTTTACTGAGTCAGCCTTAATCTTTATATTATAATTGTTAAAACAGATTAAGATGTGCATAATACAATTGAGGATGCATCAAGATTAAAAAATGGTACATGTATAAATTAATAAAGAATCACTAACAATCAGAAACTGTGCATTTTTTTCAGTATTGTGTGAAAGGATTTGAAGTAATTATGTGTTTTTGAAATATGATTTATGTGAATTTGAATAAATATATAAAATTTAGTGATTTTCTCAGACAAAACTGTTAATAACATACTAAAGTATTCAGAATGTATTATTGTAATAGTCATTCGAATTTTTTAGTACAAAAAGCACTTTTCCCTGGCATTTGTATTTATAGTAATTGCATATTTTATAATTCTGACAGCATTTATAAACTGTGTTCATGCAAGCATGAACACGGTTTCATTTTTTGAGTATTTAAACAAGAGGGCCATGATGGCCCTGTATCGCTCCATTGCTGAAAAAAAAGGCTGAAACAAATTTCTCTGCATGTGCAAATACTTAAATATAGGCCCTATTAAAGCACATGTACACTTTTGTGACCTTCTGGGCTGGGTCAAATTTAACCCCAGGGGCATAATTTGAGCAAACTTTGTAGAGGACTACTATATCTCACTACATACAAAATGTGGTCGCCCTAGGTCCTAGAGTTAAGGACAAGAATATTTTTAAAGTTTTCACAAAATAAGCAAGATATAAGCGTATATAATGTTCAATTTTGTGACCTGCGGGTCAGGATCAAATTTGACCCAAAGGGCATAATTTGAACAAACTTGGTAGAGGACTATAAGGTGTTACTGCATACCAAATTTGGTAGCCATAGTCCAAATGGTTTTCGACAAGAAGATTTTTAAAGATTTCACAAAATAGGCGCTTTATAAGCGTTTATTCAATTTTGTGACCCCCCGGGGCAGGATCAAAGTTGACCCCAGAGGCATTATTTGAACAAATTTGGTAGAGGTTTATTAGATGTCACTACATACCAAATTTGGTAGCCCTAGGCCCAATGGTTATGGACAACAAGATTTTTTAAGTTTTCACAAAATAGGCCCCATATAAGCGTATGTTCTGTTTTGTGACCCCGGGCAGGGTCAAATTTGACCCAAGGGGCATAATTTGAACAAACTTGGTAGAGAACTATTACATGCACCTACATACCAAATTTGGTAGCCCTAGGCCCAATGGTTATGGACGAGAAGATTTGTAAAGTTTTCACAAAATATACCCTATATAAGCATATGTTCAATTTTGTGACCCCCGGGGCAGGGTCAAATTTGACCCCAGGGGCATAATTTGAACAAATTTGGCAGAGGACTATTAGATGTCTCTACATACCAAATTTGATAGCCCTATGCCCAATGGTTATGGATGGGAGATTTTTAAAGTTTTCACAAAATAGGCCTTATATAAGCAAATTTTCAATTTTGTGACCCCCAGGGCAGAGTCAAATTTGACCCCAGGGGCATATTTTGAACAAATTTGAAAGAGGTTCACCCCAGGAACATTCCTAAGAAATTTCATCAGAATTGAACCAGTAGTTTAGGAGAAGAAGATGTTTAAAGGAAAAGTTAATGCACGGACGCACGATGGACACAGGACCTATGGCCAGTGGAGCTAAAAATCAAATTAAACATTAAGTTTTGATGTTAAATCAGTTTTTATATGCAAATGTCTATTTCACTTATAAATAAAACAGTATATTATTCATTATTGAAAAGATTATTCCAAGCTTGATGTCATATTTCAACTTTGCATAGTGTAGGTAATTGAACTGTATGGGCAGCTATATTTTTTAATTTATGTATGTTGTATTATACAAAATGCATTATTTCTACCACAAGTAGACCATATAAGGCCTACTGCTACTAAATAGGCACTGGTATGAATTTGACACTGTTTTTGATGCTCATACAAAACTTTAATTATTACTACACTTTAGTATATTAAATATTTTCAAGTTTTTGTTCAACATTTTTTGCAAAAAAAAGAGTGTCTTAATGCATTTGAAAATATACTTAAAACAAACTAAAATGCATTTTAACATACCTTTTTTCTGGTAAAGTGTATTTGGGATGATAAAAAATACACTTGAAGAGTATTAATGCTGGAAAAATGCAGAAAAAAAACATTTGTTTCTGTTAGAAGTGTGTCTTGTCTGCATTTTTAAGTGTATTAAATGCACATCAAATGCAGATAAAAACAATGCCAATACTGTTACATGTATTGTAATGGACATAAAATGCACTTGTTCTTGTAATTAAATGCTTAAGTGAATTGAAATAACCTTTTATAACGTTTTAACAATTAATAATACCTTTTTATATAAATTTTCTTTTGAAATGTGACACTCAAGAGATCAATAGCAGCGTGCTACATGTATACCCTGCTCCTTTCTACATGACTTGATGGTTTTTAGTCCCCAATTCTACATGGCTAAGGGAAAATTAATGTGAAGATTTGACAAATAAGTCTTAACTGGGATCCAATAGGCAGACTTTCATATTACTTGTATTTAATTTAAATCATGATCTGAATTGCTCTTTGGCAAATCTTCGTTGGTCACAGTATTTAACTGAATTTTTTTCACTTTGTAGTGATTATATTTTCTATATTTATCAGACAACATCTTTCTTCAAAAGTTTAACATGATAGCTTGGCTAATTTAGAAACAAGATCAATGCATTATAACATAAAATGAAAAATGTGTAATAGTAAAAATGGCAGCAAAAAAGCACCAGATTATCTGCCTTAAGTCTGAGACGATATGCTGATGTATTGGAATTTCTCATAAATAATGTGTCCCATAGTTGTATAATTGTATAGTCGCATGCATGAGTGGTGTCAATGTCACAATACCAATTAAAGCCTATAATTTACTAAAACAATTTGAAGTTTGATGTGTTTTTTTTTCAAGATCTGTTATATATATATATATTGTTGAAAAGTTAACATGCAATAAGTTTACTGTAATTAAGTAACAAATAGTTTTACTGATTTGGTTGGATGCATATGTGCAGATATATCATGGTTTGTGCAGAGGACAGTAGCAAAAACAAGAGCTGTCTCCGTAGGATGACATACGCCCCCGATAAACGCTTTAATAGAAGTTATGAGCATTTTTCAAAACCTAAACGCTGACCCTAAGTTCAAGGTCAAAGGGGTCAAAGGGGTCAAAATTTGTGTGTGTATGGGAAGGCCTTGTCCATATACACATGCATATCAAATATAAATGTTACATCTGAAGCGACATAGAAGTTATGAGCATTTTTTCGAAACCTAAATGCAAAGTGTGACTGTTAGACAGACGGACAGTGCGATCACTATATGCCCTCCTTTGGGGGCATAAATATGTGTTTCACATTGTTTTGGAAAATTAGTAATGTACAATAGGGTCGAGAGCCTTGTTGATATGGGGGCTAAACACCTGAAATCAAAGCGACCCAGGTTAAAGGCCGAGGCAAAATAAATAAACCAGAGGCCGCATGAGCCTGCTATACTCTGAACAAGTATTGTTTCTTCTCAGAAAACTGGCTTAAGTGTCTTGCTAAGCTTTAGACTTTGAGTTTCAGTGCAATCTATCTAAAATAAATTGGTCAAATTAAATAATAATTTGTAAAAAATAAACATTCTGCACAAATTCAATTATTTACTTTACCTGTGTGCAGGAATCATTTCAGTCTTGATGGTTAGTGAACTATGTCAAAAGCACCATAGCTATGAAACACTTGTATTTTGAATATTGCAATGTTGCACAGAAATGATACTGATGATAATTCTACACGATGATGAATTAGATATATTTCTAAATTCCATTTCCACCAACAATTCGGTTATACCACTACCAGTTCAAATGCTTCGTACACAGTTGAAAATAACACTATTCCACTCAACAACCGTGACACATGTACTCAATTTTTCAACTTTTCGCAATTAAAATTGTCTTCTACTGTTATTGTTTTTGTTGTACTTTTGAAAGTAGTTCGAAAGATGGCGACTATTAACCCAGAGATTGATTTATGAAATAAATCGTCTGCTGATCCAGAGTGGTGTACGATAAGACCAAATGTTCGCAAACTGTCCAAAATGTAAACTTTATTAGTCATATCAGCCCTTTGCGATCTTTATTTCACACATATTTCATTATTTGAAGAACGAGTGCATGTGTTTGCAGGACGAGTGCAATTTGTAATGCACTCACCTGCAGGACAAGTGAAGTTTAGAAATATTTTTGTCCCCTGACTTACCCCATTATAACTAGAATCAAGTCTTATTCTAAAATAGAATAATACTGCCTTTCAAACTCGAGTGATTGAACTTGTTGCCAATGTGATATTTGAGAATGCACATAGAGCGCAATTGGCGCGAATGTGAACGCAGGGATTTCAATTGATGAAGAAACTGTGTTTACAAGTTTATAAAAAGCTTAAAAACATCGCAAAGATGTGATATGGGACACTCCCCTCGAATAATAAAAATTATCTCATCTTATTTTCTGACGAAGAAAACTTATCGCAGCGGAAGCGAAAGATCACAAGCGAATCCAAGCAAACACCACCACCGATGTACAACCAACATACACTAATCAGAACGAATGTTGGTTAATTGCTTTTTGCAAGTATTTATACATAAATTGACGAGGAGGCCTTTATCTATCTATTGAATGAATTTGCATTCTATCCATTTGCTACAGCCTTGAACATTTTTCGGAATGCAAATTCATTATTTCCTCCTAATAACTTGAACAAGTCCGAGGATATTATATACATGATTATATTTAGCGAATGTGTATTAGACACAGAAGAAAATACACACTTTGTAATTTACTTATATCTAACCGAACGGGTAATTTAAAACGAAAGTGCAACTATGTTTGAGGACGTTATACTTGGAAGCTTTTTTACTTCCGCCCTGGGACGTTTAAGCAATAACAAAGAAATATTGTAAGTTCGATGAAATAGTTATCTCTTTGTTATGTTTGAAAATCTGGTGATGTTAATTACAATTTGCTAATGGATATGTTACACTAGTACCGTTTTTTGTCATTTTATCCATTCGCAAAACAGATCCTCATATCATAAAATGCGTCCTTGGATACCATCTACTCAAGGACGTTAACCTGCATTTGGACAGTTTTCCAACAACTTTTGATTTTAAGCGTATCCCTATTGCGCATTCATAAGTTGATTTACCGGGCGTGATGATATAATATTCATGATTATATAAAGTAAGTAAGTAAGTAAATGTGTATCACAAAGAGAAAATACAAAGTTTGTAATTTACTTATATGTAACCGTACGGGGTATTTTAAAACGAAAGTGCAACAATATTTGATAACGTTATACTTGGAGGCCTTTTGGCCTTCGCCCTGGGGCGTTAAAGCAGAAATACAGAAATATGGTAGGTTCGATGAATTATTAATTTATCGGTTCTCTTTGATAACTTCTACTATGTACCACAATTCGCTTATATAATACGTTCGAAGCGGTATTTTGCAATTCTATCCATTCGGTAAACGGATCATAAAATGCGTTGTTCAATCTAATTACGATACTTAGGGGAAGTTAACCTACAATTGGCTATTGCAACGATACAATGCTAACTAAATGGGTTGAATTTAATTTAAAATGGTTCTCAATAATAATAATAACAACGGAATAATTAAATAATAATACGAAAAAAAAGTATTTTTAAGAAGTAAGGTATCAATATTTTTAACAATATTTACCCAAATATGTGTCAATGTAATCTGAATAGAAATCTAAACTAGTTGCATCAATCCCCTGTCCGTTTCTACCTCCGTCCATTGCTCCCTCCGTCCCTCCCTTGGTCCCAGCCTCCGTATCTCCCTTCGTCCGTCCCTCCCTCCCTCCGTCCGTCCCTTTCTTCCTCCGTCTCTTTCTTCCTCCGTCCCTTTCTTCCTCCGTCCGTCCCTGCCTCCGTCCCTGCCTTCGTCCCTGCCTCCGTCCCTGCCTCCGTCCCTGTCTTCGTCATTGCCTCCGTCATTGCCTCCGTCCCTGCCTCCGTCCATGCCTCCGTCCCTCCCTCTGTCCCTCCCTCTGTCCCTCCCTCCGTCCCTCCTACCGTCCCTCCATCCGATTCTCCCTCCCTCCGCCCCTCCCTCCGTCCCTCCCTCTGTTCCTCCCTCCGTCCCTCCCTCCGTTCCTTCCTCCGTCCCTCCCTCCTTCCGTCCCTCCATCCGTCCCTCCCTCCGTCCCTCCCTCCGTCCCTGCCTCCGTCCCTCCCTCCGTCCCTGCCTCCGATTCACCCTCCGTCCCTGCCTCGGTACCTCCCTCCGTCCCTCCCTCCGTTCCTCCCTCCGTCCCTCCCTACGGCCCTCCCAACGTCCCTCCCGCTGTCCCTCCAACTGTCCCTCTCTCCGAAAATTTCCGAATCTGAAACAACTTTTTTCAATTTTGTCAATTTACCAATCCGTGAAAAGATCCCTTTAATGAACGATGAGCTTTACATAGTTTTTTTTATACATACGTTTATTTACATAGGATAAATCCCCAATCGACAGGTTGTTGTTCAACAATTTTTCATTTGTGCCAGGTCCATCTTGTAGTGTCACTTATACACCGATACGTTAAAACCTCATTCAAACAATTCGTATTAAAATTTCATTTTAGACTGAAACAAAAAGCACATTAATGCCATACCATACCGTGTAAGAGCGGTACACAGTATAGCGTGTTAAGCAACCAGTCTGTGCTAATGTCAATGTTGCCGCTTTATGCTGTTTTAGTCGGCTGACCACTATTTTGATGATTGGTCAGCTGATATGTATCACCCTTATTCAATGAAACAAAACCAATCGCAGAAATACTGACAGTTTGTTTATGTCTAACGTAATATATACAAGTATATGCACTAGTGTCTATTATATTTGCGTATATATTTATTCAAAGCAAACCTCAGTTCTTAGGCTGAATTTATAAACAAATTATTCTAAGCTTTTTAACACTTAGCATAGTTACGAGTCAACTTGAAGTATATGTTGTACATATATATCATTTTTATATGAACAATTCAGACTTTTATTCCATAAACTGTATCATTGGTATTTAAATTTATCACTAGAATACTTGATTATATACATATATATTTAATGTAACTTTTCTCAACTTATTTAATAATGTGTCAATGATTTTGATTGTCTTGTCTTGGCGAAATAATTTAAAACGATATAAAACCTTCACATAGTTTAAACAAAATAGTATAACATATATAATAAATAGTAAACTTTTAGTGTGTTTCTTGTATTTCAGGTTAATTTGCTTGTGCCAAACCAAGCGTAAAACTGATGCTAGGACAACACAGATAATACAGCACAACACCATGTCACTCTCGTCTGCAACAAATAGCTAATAAGCGCATTTGGGATTGTTTGCATGCACTGAGGGACATTTGTGGAGACTTCATAGAACCAGTTAGCAGATGTCTCATTGCCGTTTAACAGGTTGAATAATGGCTTTTATCTGGAAATCTCTGGACTCGTTTCGCCGTCTATTTCAGCAGGTGACTGTTTATTAAAACGTGTGGTAAAACAAACCCCCTCAATACCCTATATTATTTCCTTTCTAAGGATGTCGCATTTATAATATAATCTAAACATAAATGAATATTTATTTCAATAAAAACCCATATATTTCAAACATAGCAATATACTGTAAACATAATTTGTAAGTAGGAAGATACAGAAAAAAGACAAATTGGGAATAAAAAAGTAAATCATTTGTAATCTTTCACTTTTGATCTCTTTCTCACTCTAGTGAGTCATTTGTTTCGTTTTATAAAATAAAATTATATTTTGAAAATTGGTTGAAGGCAAAGAACGTTCTGGTTTGAATTTGTATGGTACTAAGGTCGGTTGGAGGAGAGCACATGTTATTTTAAATTATGACCCAATGGTCAAGATTGATTTAAGATTTGTGCTTATATTCAAGCACAAACTTGTCTTTAACTTATATCATGGACATTAACATGATATAATGAAATGGGTAAGATTAATTATTGCGTACATAATTAATGGGAAATGTATTGAGTCGCATTAGTGATTACATTGTATAATTCATTTTCAGATACGATTGTTTAGTGTCGAAATATACACTGTTTAATAGTGACCCTTAAGGCTTCGCATCAATGTATTTCTTGTCCAAAACTGACATGCTGGTTTCTTTGAGGAAAGCAAGACGCTGAATTATTTTGATTACCATAGAGCGAATGCAGGGAACGCAGCATAAAAAAACGGCTTTTAACAATGCCAATAAGTCATAGGGGTCGCAGATACACGTATAATATTTTGATTTCGTTTTCGTATAATTTGCGGTATTATGTAGAATATTAATTTATGATATTCATTTTTGTAGCTCTTTATGCGCGGTTCCTTTATACATTTAATTTTATTACATGTCGCAACGTCGACGCTAAATGACGGAACCAACTCTAAATGTAGCATCTGTAACGCGTCAAACAATTGCTCTGTCTTAGCTGTATTTATACGCATGACTTAATCGTTATCAATAATCATTTACGTTATTGTGTTTGCAGGCTGAGAAGTCTGACAACTGTCTGTTGGTGGCGGCCATTGACTTCGGAACGACTTATTCCGGATGGGGATTCTCGTTTAATCATGACTTCCAAACCGATCCAACACACATTTCCACTATGAATTGGTCTGATGGCAAAACGATTTCTCAGAAAGGCTAGATGATATTACCTTTTTGCTAGACGATGCATATTACACACGTTAATCTTATTATTGTTACTTGTGTGTATACGAACACGTTTTTATCAATGGATAGAAACAAATAATCCTAATCTAAAAATATATGTGCTTCTTCTAATTTCATAAGTATATACCTTTAAATCATTTTACTAAAATATAGGCTATTTCGCTCTTAAATAATACCTACTGCTTATCCGAATTTTTACAGGATTCAATCCATATCCGTATTCAAATGCTGGGGAAGCGTCCAACTTTTATGTGCCTTGTATCGTTAATGTTCGCAATGGGCGAACACTTTTTTATTTAAAGACATCCATTTGACACATATGAAATGTGTTTGTCATCTGAAGTATTCATACGCGGCTTTAAATACTATATGATTTCTTTTTCTCGTGTGTGTAAATACCGATTTCAAATAAAATCGTTGTTTTCGATTAGTTGCTATAGTAAGGAGAGATATAATAAATGGAATATAACAATACCGTAGTGTACCGATGTGTTGTAATAAATAAATAGCTTTTGTGGAATCGTTTTTAACTCTCTCTCTCTGTGGGCTTGTGGAATACTATCAACTCACGCGCAACTCACGCGATACAAAACATGGGTACACACAGTCATGTCATATTCCTAATGTATATCAAACCCTATATCTAAAACAAAATATATTCACTCATATAATTTAAACAGCTAGGACATTTATGTTAACAATTACCTAGGTCCAACATGCATACTAATCAAACCGGACGGCAAAACGATTGATACATTTGGATTTGAGGCTGAGAAGCGTTACAGCGAGCTCATTGAGAAGGGTGAACACACGAAATGGTTTTATTTTCACAGATTTAAGATGATGCTCTGGAACAAGGTATATATCTATGTTTTTTGTTATGTGAATGTCAATTAAATATATCGGCTCTGTTATTGTTTTTTTTTAAAGATTTGAATAGCATTTTTCTGCATTGTATCGGTCTATAAACTGTGGGGAAAATACAGCCAAATTTGCAAATCGCCTATGGAAATTGTACCCATGTAAGCGAACGTGATTTACAAAATCTTAACCTTTTAACAATATATGTATTATACATGTATTCTAAATTTATTGTTTAAAGGCTATGAGTTTTCGTACAACACGTTGGCTAATAATGTGTATAATTAACCCGGTAATTTGTTAATTTTATTATTGTAGCCTATAAACAAAGACACTATGTTGGATGATGAATGCGGTAAAAGCCTTCCAGCTCTGACAGTGTTTGCATTGTCAATCAGGTTTGTACATATAAAAACGGTCAAGTGAACACCAAAGTGTATGCCACGAAAATGTACTTGCGTTAACTGGGTTTATATAACTGAGTAAGACGTGACACCGGAGAGTGGCATCAAATTGAACCAAGTTTACATCTTCATATACATGATTTTAATTTAAAGAATAATCGTTGTCTTTGAAACTTTGCTGTAGACTGTTCACAACAGAACAAACAATGCATCTCTAAATCTGAAAATATAACGCACTGCCTATGCGATATAAAATATATCTCCTTTGAATCATCAATAATTTGATTTCTCATTATGCAATACCCAGTACATTAGGTATTTTAACAAGTTAATACTCGGTTCAAGATCACCCGGAAATCCGTGAATATTTGGTATTGTTTAACCCTGAAAACGTACATCACACACTACACTATTTGTTGCAAAATTGTAGAAAAATATATATCAATAGTATTCCCAACTTATCAAGCCATTCCCGTTTTCGACCCAGGTTCATACACACAATATTTAACATAATCGAGTACCTACATTTTCAAAGCGAACATTTCAGGTTTAATGTGTGAATATTAAATGGTCAAAAGTGAGTATATAATGGTCTTTGCAATTCAGTTGGCAGTTTTATTCATCAAGTATATGCCATAAGTTTAAAAACATAACGCGTAACAGAAAGCGGAAATTTATTTACCAATTACGTATCATAGAGGGTTTCATATGGTATAAGCCAAATCACGTCGTCTATAGGTTCGAGTTGTTTATGTGAGCGCCTGAAGATTAAAAATACATTTAATATTGTATAACTTATATATATTCTTCTTGATACAATCATATATCATATACATTCGGATTGCGACACGGATTTCTCTTCTGAAGCTTTGTTAGTATGTATTCAATTTCATATGATTACACAGCATGGATGGTCAACGGCTTTTTCTTCGATATAACTATTTGTTCCTACAAAACGGTGTCCGAATGATGACGCAACAAAGGATTGAACAATTTAAGTTAATTTTGTTGAATTAGTATTGTGTTTTCAAACACAATAACTCACGAAACGTTCCACAGATATACACGTTTATTAACTCACCTGATTGCTCAGGTGAGCTTTTGTGACCGGTCTTTGTCCGTCGTCCGTCCGTCCGTCCACATTTGTTCGTAAACACTCTAGAGTTCACATTTATTGTCCGATCTTCATGAAACTTGGTCAGAAGCTTTGTCCCAATGAAATCTCGGTCGAGTTCGAAACTGGGTCGTGTCGGGTCAAAAACTAGGTCACTAGGTCAAAAAAAGGAAAAAACTTGTAAACACTGTAGAAGTCACATTTCATGCCCAATCTTCATGTAACTTTGTCAAAATGTTTGTCTTAATGATATGTTGGTTGAGTTCAAAAGTGGTTCCGGTCCGTTGAAAAACATGGCCGCCAGTTGGCGGGGCAGTTTTCCTTATTTGGCTATAGAGAAACCTTGTAAACACTCTAGAAGTCACAATATTTGCCCAATCATCATGAAAGTTGGTCAAAACATTGGTTTTATTGATTCTCGGACGAGTTCGAAAAAAGTCCAGATCGGTGAAAAAACATGGCCGCCAGTGGACGGGGCATTTTTCTCTATATGTATATAGTGAAAACATGTGAACACTCTAGAAGTCACATTTTTGGCCCAATTTTCATGAAATTTGGTCAGAACATTTGTTTTCTTGATATGAAAGTTGAGTTCGAAAATGGTTCCGGTCAGTTGAATAACATGGCTGCCGGGGGGGGGGCAGTTTTCTTATATTTATACAGAGTAAAAAAAGCTTGTGAACACTCTAGAAGTCACATTTTTTTGCCCAATCATCATGAAACTTGGTGAAAAGATTGGTTTTATATATATCACATAATTAATGCCATAATTATTGCCCTTAGATTGTCTAAATTTTCATTATATTATACAAATCCTTGTAAACACTATAGAGGTCACAATTTTGTTTCAGATTTTATGAGTCTTGGTCATAATATTTATTTTTGTAAGCAAAGTTTGATGTTTTGTAAGGGGGTCAACTCAAAATATAGGTCACCAGGTCAAATCTTACAAAAACAAAAACACTCCATATGCCAGAGTTTTGGTTCAATAATGATGAAACTTGACCAGGATGTTTGTCTGGACAATATCTAGGTCAAGTTTGACGTTTGGTAAAGATTGAATGAACCGACTCCTACCAGGTGAGCGAACTACGGCCATCTTGGCCCTCTTGTTCGATTTGTGGTTCCCTTTCAAGATAAATTCTATTTTCCGAAGAATAGTAAATTTGAAAATAATTGGATCGGAGTAAATAGTTATAGCTTATTTGATCAAGTACCAGTTCAACTAAGTTTACACATGACCTTGTGCTTTCAAATTAAAACGTATCCAGATGCAACTCATTTTCCGTAAAAGCTGAAATAGGACAAGTGTATGAACAGGTAAAGTTTAACTTCAGGAGTACATATAAACGAGAGCTTGTCTGAGTAGTGACAAATGTCCACAAATCGCCACCCCAATAAGTTGACAAAAACATTTTCGCGTTTTTTTTTCGCTATATAAGTATATATAAAGTGTATGAACCTTTATAGTGGCAAGATTTGAACCTTGTGTCATCATGTAATGAAATCTAGTATTGGGTCATTATTCCTTACAGGATTACATACAAAATTAAAATGTTTGGTTCTTATGGTTTCATGGATGTCACTTCTCTGATAACAATGTATTAAATTTCACATATATCATAGTAGAACATTTCTCAGATTCAAACATAGCCTAAATATGTTCAAGATAAATATTCTGACCAATTACATTTAGATATTTATGTGACTTCTTAAGTGGCTACATGTTTTTCCTATATATCCTGGTTATTTACTGTTTGTACACATGTGATCCAATTTCAAAATTTCAGCATAGCCTAAATCTGTAAAGATACACACTCTGACCAAGTTTCATCCAAATTTGGCGAAAAATGAGATCTAGAGTGGAAAAAGTAACACCGTACACTACATGACACAAGATGAGTGTCACCGGCGTATAGTTTTTAAGAGTTTAAACATAAATCAAAATAGCATTTAACAGATAAAAATATATTTGTTAATTATTTTCTTAAAGGACATGATTCCAAACGGACAAGAGTTATTATTATTGTTAATTTGGAAACAAAATTTCAAATACAGGTGCAACGTATGAAGCCAGAAGCCAGAATGGCACAAAAAAGATGCGAACGAGTTTGCTTCGAAATGAAATTGTTTCGAATTAAAGGAACGATTTTTATTTTAGTATAATTATTTAAAATTCATCCATACAAATTTCTTGTCATTTTTTTTATGAAATCTGTGAACAAGTCATTTTAAAAAGCTATACTTGCTTTTTATATGCAATCATGTCGTTGTTCACGAGTTATGATTGAACTCCATGTTACTTTTATATTTTCCATTTCAAATAGTAAATAAAAACTTTATACCAAACTAAATTTCAGGTACATGATGGACGCTCTGTTCAAAGAGGCCAAAACGCGGGTCGATGTATTAAATGAAAAAGACATCTACTGGGTACTAACTGTTCCTGCGATATGGAATGACTCTGCCAAACATTTCATGCGACTCGCTGCTCATGAGGTTCTAGTATAATTTATAATATACATTTCAGAGAGCTATTGTCTCAAATTTATGGTGTAACATTTTATCGTGAGTTTTACGTTTCTACGCACGATAAGGCTACACCAGAACATATAGTTCGGCTGTTCTGCTCTTATGATGTTTTGGCTAGTTTTCGGATTGGTATATTCTTCGCATTCATTTTAATTATCACAATAACCAGATAATGTGTCAGGCGTATGTCGTCGTGCGGTGTCCAATGTGACATTTATGACTCGATCTTAATGAAACTTGATTATAATGTTTATCTTGACTAATTATAAACCGGGTTCGAATTTGGGATACGTGCGTAAAAAACTGTCATCAGGTAAGTGTTAAAAAAAACCTTTAACCACTCTCTAGACATATTTATTAATCGATGTTGATAAAACTTGTTCAGAATCTATATGGTGACATTTTCTAGGCCGTTTTTGACTCTGGGTCACATGCGTCAAAAAACTAGATCAAACTTGGTCAGAATGTTTATTAAGACAATATCTGGACCTTTTTGTGTCTACACACTAGTTCATCAGGTCAACTCTACAAAACAATCTTTCCTCTATAGGAGCTCAAGCTTGATGAAACTTTGTCAGACTGTTTCTATCTTCTTTAAGTTTGAATATGGGTCGGATGCGTCTGAATACTATGTCACCAGGTCTCATTTAACAAAACAATTGGTTCTACTCAATGGCCACATTTATTTGTCAGTCGTGATGAATCGTTGTCAGATTGTTTGTCTTAACAATATGAAGGCCATGGTCTGAATGTGGGTCAAGAGTATTCAAAAACTAAATAATTTTGTCAAGTCATCAGCATTTGTTGTCCGATACAATTGTCAGAGCGAGTTCACGAGTAATTATTTAAACTAATGTTACATGTCTCTAAAAAGGGCATAATATAGCAATATTTTTACTAGCAACAAGTATAAAGGGTTCCGAAGTTTCTCTTGGCTTATAATATTTCTATTAAACGGTCATTAACTAATTCTCATCCATCGTTTAAAGTGATGTATTAAAACGGTATGGGACACGTTTGTGCTCGACAGTTCTTAAAGAAATTGCAATTTTCTGTGATAAACGAATTCTGTGTTCCTTCATCACAAAGTGTGCATGCGCATTTCTACATCTGTCCGGAGCGCACAGTACTAATTGATGTTTTCAAAACAACGTCAAGTATGAACCTCTGTGACGGTGATTAAATAATAGTATTTTCCGGTCTGTTCAATAAAACTTATGGTTATTGAGTGTGGATCTGGGTACCTACGGTCGGGCTACTACAAATACTCGTATTCTGATTCTTCTTACAAACTTTACAGTGTTTACGAGATGTGCACTTTCAAACTCGATAGAGTGGTAGACAACTACACAAGAAACGTTTTTGTTTTGTTCTCTTGATGCACTCGTTTTTTTACATCAGAAAAATGGCACACCTTCCTCAGATTTATGATTTCCATCACAGATTGCACATTTAACGAAGGTAGCAATTATTCGTTCCTATTTAATTAAACCATCGTAGAAATACGCTGTGAACACGAACTCCGTCATTTCGTTTATAAATTTCTATGGATTATTTATTTACAGGCCGGAATAGAGAAAGAAAAACTTACTATAGCATTAGAACCTGAGGTTGCGTCTATATTGTGTAGACATGCTAAATTGCACAACGAAGGTATTGGTGGAATTTCAGCTCTCCAATTAGGAAAGAAATACTTAGTCGTAGATGCAGGAGGTAATATCACTTGCAGTATTTTTTTGTCAAAAATATGTGTGTAAAAAATATTATGCCACATTTCCCAAGCGTCTTCCAATTAGTTTACAATAAAAGTCAGTAATCGCTTGTACAAATCACATAATATAACGGTTAAAATATTTTTAGAAAAGCGCACGTGAGTTTTGTTTGTAATTGATAAACGATGATGCGTGGTGGATGTTTTGTTATTTTTGATTCATTGAAATCCACTCCTTTACACAGAGAAGTTGTATAGTTTTGTGTATTTTAATAATTGTTTTCTAATCGCGAAGGTGGAACGATCGATATGACAGTACATGAAGTTTGCTTCGGTGGTGCGCTCAAAGAACTTCACAAAGCCACTGGTGGACCTTGGGGTGGAACAATGGTGGACAAAGCATTCTTGGATTTTATTGCAGAATTGATAGGTAAATGAACATGTTGCAATTTAGCATTGACATGCAACTGACTGTATGTTCATGTTCTGTTTTATATTTATGGACTAATGTTATAGTATATCTGTTTTATAACCAGGGAAAGATGCGTTAAACGGTTTAAAGGACCAACACAAGGAAGATTACATAGACCTCATTAGTGAATTTGAAATAACAAAGAGAAACAGAAATTTACAATCAGATGGGCGTGTCACCATTAGAATTCCGCAAGCAATGGTCGAACTTGTAAACCACTTTAAACGACAACCATTACAGAACATTATACAGAATTCGTGTCACGCAAAAACCGTACGTTATATTTGTTAAGCATAAATTGTGATATGCTTTTTGATTTTTGCTGTAATTGCATTAATGATGTGCTTCCATTGTGGTCGTTCATAATTGTTATTGTTACATTCTTTATTTAGATTGAACTGGCTAAAGACAAGCTCCGACTTGATTACGGTCTTGTCCGAATTTTTTTTAAGGAATCAATCGACAAAATTGTTGAACATGTGTCCGAACTTCTTAAAACGCCCGAGGCTAAAGGGGTGGACACAATTCTTATGGTGGGCGGCTTCTCTGAGTCTACGCTTCTTCAAGATGCCATGAGAAAAGGATTTCATACATTAAAAATAATCGTCCCATCAGACGCCGGTCTCGCTGTCCTGAAGGGAGCAGTCATGTTTGGACAGCGTCGAACTTTCATCAAAGAACGGGTGTCCAAGTTCACGTATGGAATAAACATTACTACTCCTTTTGATGAGAAAAAGCATCCCGTCGATAAGCGCAAGGAATTGGATATTGGCGTCCGATGCGCTGACATTTTTGAAGTCATGGTGAAAGCTGGACAACGACTAGTTGTTGGTGAAAAACAATACACTCAAGAGATGCGTATTGGTGATAAAAAACAGTCGCACGTGTGTTTTCGTATATATACCACGGAGAAAACAGATGTAAAATTTGTTACAGATGCTGGATGTACACAAATCGGGTCTGTAATCCTTCCTGTTTCCGGCAGTGGATTAAACAGATCGATTGTTGTCCGGGCATTGTTTGGCGGAACAGAAATAATGGTTGAAATCGAAGACAAGTCTACAGGTTGCATTACGCGAACGTATATCGATTGTTTGTCGTAACGAGCGCTAATTTCAACATTTATGACTAAAATACGATGGCTATCCTGGAATATGTTCACAATACGTAGTTGTACAATTAAGTTTTCAGATATTGGTTTAACTTACACTGTCTTATAAAGTATTAATATTACCCTCTGGAAACACTATATTTACTAATGGTTTGGAACAAACAATACATGCAGTTCTAAAGTCAATTTTAATAACTTCATTATTTAATGAACGTTTTTTCATTGGCACTAGATACATTTATTTTCATCTGCGAGATGTTTTAGATGAGCACATAACTATTCATATAACAAACGAGTGTCCTTACAGCGTTTCAAAAGGATGGTGTTGTATCAATAATCCGCATCATTACTCTCACAAATGGCTAGAAGGATATACTTAATATGCGGGTTTCACGTTGAATCATTTTAAAAACATATTGAAATGCATAAATGGTTCAAATGTATTTAATTTATATTTCCACAATGTGTACACATTTTAAAAGTATCAGCCGCAAAAGCTTTGCGATACAATTCATATATATTGAATATATATATAGAAATGTCATACGAAGGACTCAAATTCATTATGTGTATACAGAATATATGATAAAGAAATTCTGAAACAAATAACCTAATTTTACTTGTTCATTCGTATTCGTTCTGTAAAAATTCGTATATTGTACATACATGTGTCATATTAAGTGTTTATATTACATGTAATATAATATATTGTTTAACAACACCTATGCACAAAGTCAAAATTACTGTTGAATTGATCGACATAACGGACGAGGTAATAACGCTTTATTTGATTTATTATTTATTCATGGAGCACATATAACTGATTACATGCATAATGCAGTGCTACATATCAAATGTTTTCACGGGGTTCAGTGTACGCTAACATAAGACAATGTGTAAGTTAATATTGTATTTTCAAATGTTAAGTTATTCATGATTCATTGCATAAAAGGCGGTGCATTAGCATACATCAAACTATATTTGGAAATATGATAGTCACCATCGGAAACTAATGAATACATCAACGGTATATGTAAGCAGGCAAACCAATTACTTTCACATGTTTGTGCGTAATGAATACTGTTTGCACCTCTGCTATTAATTATTATTTTCTATTAGCACTTCCGTGTATATTAAACAATTACAGACTTATGTTGAGGTCATTGTCATTTTTTTCACTGGTCTTCAAAACAGTTTATACACCGAAATATAAGTTTACACTTATAACTTTATATAATGAACGACGCCATTGAGAATAATCATGCTTAATCATTGATTTCAATGTTATGAAGTACCCGTTCCAAAGTTGAGCCCGGAGGTATACTTAAAAGCACAACGAACGTCTGCTTGTTCGTACACACACACTTGTCCTCAGACGTTTTCCTACACTTTTCAACAATTAAACAAAAGATAATCCCCTTTCGAAACTTAGACTTGACACAAACTTGTTCGCCGATGTTCTCATGCATTTTTGAATTTTACAACATTCAAATATGCAGGTATTGTTCCTTATGATATAAAGTTATGCATGTGCCATTGTAACTGTAATTCATTAAACATTACCAAAGTTATGATTTTTTTTAATTTAACATTATTATTGTAACTGTAGACCTTAATTATTTTGTTTATCTGGCATTTTCAGTGTGTTTGCAACAGAGTAACACATCTTATTGTACTACAAAATTGATATTACCATATTGCTTGCAGCCATTAATTTCTCACAACTTTTGCAGAACATATACGTTATAGATAGTTCTTGCTTACATCATTTAAAAGATTGGCTTTTATATTTTCCGACATCGCGTGACATAAAGTTATGCAAAAATCCGCATAACACAGTCTAACAGGATTTGACAGTTGATTGACAGTCACCAATTATCACTTGTGAAAAATGCTTTTAAATGCGGAGCCGACTTAAAGTCGCAGCATGTTGGGATAGATGGAAATTGTTACATATTCGCAGCTTTCTTTTGAAAAATACCGTCTAAACAAACCACTGAATATCTGTTTCGTAATGTAATAAGGCGGTTATCGGCTAAATCGAAATCATTTGCGGAATGATTATCTCGCTGTATTTAACGGCCATGTGACTTATTGAGCAAAAAAAATGTCCTCTTTCTGTTTTGAAACAAAACATAATTCTTTGAAGTTTAACCCATCTGGTGGCTGTTTTATGAACACACTATGCTTTTAATAAACAGAAATGGACTACTGACTAAACATCAATAAATTAAAACAATGTGTACGTTGGTCTTATAGGAATAATTCAATGAAAGGCAAACTCGAAAGTTGTTTTAACTATTATAAACACGCCGTCAATGTCGATTCGATAATATTGTAATGAAACTCTCGTCACGTGGTCAAACAACAAGTGTGGCCTAATTATATATCGTATGCCAATTAGAGAAAATGTCCGGTATAGTTCGATAAATTTTACTATTTCGATTCGCTTAACATTCTGAATGTCAAGCCAAATGTTATAAACACGGTACTTTTATTGTGGCGAGTGAACATTTTTACGAAAATTTAGAATAGCACAAATGGTCCTAATGCGCTCAAATGATGTACACAAGTTCGAAAATTTTACTTGGTCACCTAGGTTTTTTACTTCATTTGACCCATATTAAAATGTCTTGATTTGGTCAAGATAAAAAATATTCTGGCGATGTTTCATCAAAATTGAGTTATAACTATGGTAGTATGTTGATTTTTGTATCTAAACTTAAACATGGTGTTTAGTTTTTACTAATATTTCAAACAAATGCGACCTTGGCCTATATATTGTAAAGATAATTCGTATGATGTTTCATCGAGAATTTGTCATAAATGTAGATTCTATAGTGGTTATAAGGTTCGACATAGTGAACCATATGTTTTTCATACTCGAATCTAGTTTTAAATTTGATGTTTATATTGGCAATAATCAGTTTTTGACAAAGTTCCATAAAGATTGCGTCAAACATATGGCGCATATAGTGGTAACTGTGATTTTTTAAGATCGCCCCGTTGATATAGTTTATAGAAACACGTGATTACGATTCGAACTTAGCCTAGATATGTCATGATCATTCTGACAATCGACACCAAGACTGTGTCATAAATGTGTCTTCTATATTGATAACAATGACCAAAGTAATAAGGTATTTCCAAGTTTTGATATGGTGGCCTTGATTTTGGACACTCATGAACCAGATGCAAACTCGAGATATTCTATGACCTGTTGACGTAGAGTTTGGATACTTGTGATCTAGATTCCAAATTGACTGAGATATTTTCAAGATAAACATTCCTACTAAGTTTCATTGAAACTGAGTAATAACCGTTGCTAAAGATGTGATTTTTTTTCAAAAGTTTAACATGGTATCCTAGTTTTTGGACACGTGACCAAAATTGAAGATTAGCCTAAGAATCTTCAAAATAAAATTTGCCACCGCACTACATACAAGGACGGGCGCTTGACATAGACTAATTACAACAGCTCAATCGAATTTGAACTCCAAAAGCAAAGCATTGAAGGTCCAAACCGGTTTGAAAAAGATCTAACTTTGGACTTATTTTGAAATCATTATTTCCAGACTATCAATCATTAATACTTATCAAGTTATTCTTTACAATCATACGCACACCGTTATTAAATTATTCTTGTAATTCTATTCTTTGAAATGGATGATAAGCAGTTATGATAAAAGAAAGCTTTAAACCTTCATTCATGGACATAATTCAAAACGGATGATGGTTACTAATGAACACATGCGAAGCTTTTCAGCGATACTCTTCCTTATGACTGTAAGCAAGTCCCTTTAACGCTATTATTGCTATGTATGCACAATGATGTCGTTGTCGCTACAAACTGTAGCAGAAAGAATATATTTCAGAAAGTTATTGCCCTCTGAATAATAATATGACATTTTCTCGTGAATTGTATGTTTCTGCACCAGATCTCAGGAAGTTATGATCCAAATTTGATGTAACTTTATTATGAAATCTCCTCAACATATAGACTTGCGTAGATTGTTCGGTATTGTATCTCTGACATCGCTGCACTAATCAATTATGATGGGTTTATCCGTTCCACTGATGGGGATGGGGAGGCTTAATAATAGTTGTTATATAAATACTTCTACTAGCACTGGCTTATTACCGCAAAAGAAAACTTAGCAGGGATCAGTGGACTTGTTTAAAGGGAGTAATTTTTGGATGATAAATCATGAAATCCTTCAATAGCAGCAGCTGCGTTTACATCATTTGACTAGTGTCAACGGTAACTTCACATTCCATTGTTATCTTTGTATTGCTTTGGTATTGCATACTTAATATGAAACTAGCGATTGTAGCATCAGATGAAAATGGACACAATAGTACCATGTTATAGCGCACGCACATAACATACCTTGAGTATTTGTAAAAGGGTGTCATGAAGTGTACGATTAGTTAATTTGAGTCAAAAGTGCCGCAAAACTAAATGTTGCAGAAACAAACAATTTAAAACAAGCTCTTTCCGGTTTCTTTTATTTAGAAAAAGTAATGGGATTTAAATGTTATTATCGCTGTTTATAGTGTTTACGAAATAAGGTTTTAACAATTCTATCTTAGAAACCGGGATTCTTTTTGTTAAATAGTTTATTTAAACCTTATATAATTTAATTCGGGTAAATTGTATACATTTAAAACGCATATAAAGCTATTTAAACTCTGGTGACAACTTAAGACATCAAGAAAAACAACATCAGCTTCAACAACAAACAATCCCAATATAAGTATACTTGTAACAGAATCAAAGTAAATTTGAATCGGATATCATAAACGTTTTTTTTTAAATTAATAGAATATTTAGTTTGATTGCAACTACAGTCTATGTTCATAACGGAGTTTTAACAAATACAACCAGATCAAACTATGGACTCCAGCCGTTTTATTATACCACATCACGACATGTACTTGGAAGCACTCCTGTCCAAGAGTTTTACCAGAACCGCTGAGTCCGAATAAGAATCGCCGTTGACGACCACAGCAATCGCCAGACGGAACAGGTTATGGACAAGCAGCTTTATCGGATTCTCCAACAAGTACAGGCCCTGCAAGTCCCCCGAAGTATCCATCCTACTGTACGGCTGCGAGACCTGGACGCTTCACTTTGACACAGAACGCAGGATACAGACCTTCGAACACAAGTGTCTCAGCAGACTGCTCTGCATCCCCTTCATGTAGCAAAATACCATTAAATACGCCAGGAACATGGCTGCAACACTTGTTGGTCGACAAGGACCACTTCTGGCGACACTCAAACAAGCTTTGTTTAGACACGTCGCCAGGCACGACTTTTGAACAAGAGTGTTTTTTAGGGCATGCTTGAGGGAAGTCGCTTTCAAGGGCGTCTGAAGAAAAGCAAGGAGGATCTTAAGGCGGTAAAGAAGTAAACATCGCGTTTATGAATCCATTTATGCATATTTGTAAATGTAATTTCGGATGTCGAGCCGTCATTTACATTTCTTAAGGGAATTTTAGATGTCATCTCAAGTCATTAGGGATTTATTTACTTATACGTTCTACTAAGTTGTTATTACGATATTTAAAACCAAATCACTAACGGGGATAAAAACGAACTAGTTCCATAATGGTGAATAACATGACGCGTCGACACAACGCTGTCCATAACCCACAACAAATTGATGATGGTACTTCATAACCATATAAAGCAAGGGGACATCATTCGTGTAAGGCTCTCAAAGTCAAACGCGTGGGCCTGATAGCTGGAAGGAAATTAGAACGCCAGAAAACGTAAGAAGGACATAAGTGACACATCACCGGTGGAAATTCAAACGTTTAACATAATGGACATTGATACGGTGGTTCAACCGTTTGACGGTTGTACATAAAACATCTTAAATTTAAATATGTCTTTTCAGCGCCTTAGTTATCATAGTATGCTGCCAATGATAAAATCATGTAAGCATTGTGACACATTGAAGATCGTCATGTCCCAGAGAAATGATAACGGTGGATTCAACGACATTAATGGAAGCAACAATGGTTTGATCAGTCTCAGAAATATTCTCAGCCAAATCGATGACGACGGCTTTATAAGAATCAATCAGAAACAATAATATATCCGACCCGAGCAACAGCATCGATGTGTCAAGGCAAAGCCCGACAAGTTGACTGGTTGATGAACAATTGTGCACTTTTATTTTGTATGGTAGTTGTATTATATATGTATTTATTTCTTTGATTTGTTGAGTGTAATATATATGTTATCATCTTTACGACAGCCGTAAGCAAACACGTTTTATCGTCGATACTTCAGTCATTAACGGTTCAATATTAAATATGTTAGATTCTTATAACGTAACCTGGGCTTGTATCGGACACCCTCAGGAACATTGCCGTGTTTTGTAGTGACGTCACGGTTTATTTGGTATAGCTTTTGTTTTTATCGTTAAACCATCATGGTCAGAGAAAGTACAATAACTTGTCCGATAATAACCGAGACATTAAACGAACAATTTACGTTTAAATATGTGTCGGTGCACTAGGGGTGGATCGGACACTTCCTCGCTTGTATCGGACGACTATTTGTTCAAGGTGTTGATCGAACAAGACACATTTTTTACTGACAAAACAACGTCCAGTTTCGTTCAGACGTGGATAAATGCAAAATTGAATGTCTTCTATGTAATATGTTTTGGCTCGACGGTATGAGATCGGATTGCAAGCGAGGAGGGTCGGGGCTAGAGCATATAAAATATATGAACATTTCAGACTTCAAAACGTATATTCATGTATTGAAATAAATAGCTGCTACTGAGTACCCAAGAAAGTAGAGAGTGTGGGGGAGTGGGGGGACGACCCTTCCGATAAAACATGCGGACCATAAAAACTTTTCGTAGACGTCAGGTTGATTAATATGGAATATGTGTCCGATAAACCCCGGCGACAAAACTTTAATAAAATTACACCAGGGGATATTCGGACACTTTTATTTTTTTTATATTTATGACGATTTATCCAATTTTCTTTACTATTACAATACTTAATTCAGTTCGAAAAACAATAAAACACACAACAAGTTAAATACACTTTATATGCAATTTTATCATTCCGACTAAACAGATGTCTTAAAACTTGACCTTTTGATTTTCGCGCCACAACGTTTTTTAACAGGTCACGGAAGGGACGCCACTCTCAGAAAATTCATATCTTCCAATCAAAATTGAAGATACATATTGTAAACCAATCAAACAACCTTTAACAAATCGCAAATATTGTTTTTGTTTATGAGGTAAACAACTACCAATAGAGTTTATAACAGCCAATCGATACTTGTATTTAGGCGTTTCTTGCATCGTCCGGAAACCCCCATGTGTCCGATCCAAGCCTAGGTTTCTATCCTAAAATAAAAAAAACTTCTCTGAGGAAAATAATGGAAGTGTGACGTAGTCGCTTGAGTACGTTGAGTACTTCAAACCACCCAGCTGCCGATATAATAGTATAAATATACGTATATATATATATAATATCTATATCTAATATATCTATAATATAAATATACGTATATATATATATAATATCTATATCTAATATATATATAATATCATATGACAACTTCAAACCACCCAGTTGCCGATATAATAGTATCTGGCGTGTTACATAGTAGCCGTAGACGTATGAATCGCACATGTCAACGTTAAACCAACCGGGGATAATGTAAAGTGGTGTTGGTTTAGTATCCATTTGGTACCTCGCTCCAGCGGGTATGCTCGAATGACTTGTCTTGAATAACATGCGCAGCCCGTATTTAGATACATACAAAGTTCACTCTCTTAATGTGTTAACATGTGTATATATAATATATTTAATTTATGTAGACTCCAGTAGCTGTTATTTCAGCCCCGATGTTCAGTTTAGATTGAGATTGGTAATTATCTAATTGGAATATTTAATCATACGGATGCACCTGTATTCCTAAAATTGTTATATATTGGGGAAAAGAACTTGGGGTTAAAAGATTGAAACGGAAATTTAAGTGGAAACAACAATTTCAATAAATGCATTATTTTGAAATTATAGTGATTATTTAATATTTAGATATGTGTCCATTGTTCTTGATTATTGCGTATACATGACGATCGGCGAACCTTTCGTGGGTGTTATTTGTTGTTAAAAGCGGGAATCTCAGATTTAATAATATGTATGTTTTAATGGAGGACTTTGCTTTGCCAGTGTACCTTCTATTGGGTTCGATCCTTTACTAACGTGCGATTTGTGTAAACAATGACAATAATGATGTTTTCAACGTCAAATGCTCAATGTGTTGACGTTATAAATACTAAACAGTTGTGCTTTGCGTACTCTTTTGTGTTTACTGTAATCCAATTAAAATCACATTCTTATGAAATATTTGTAATATTTAAATTTTCAATTAAACTTATTTAATAATTTGAATTAATCATAATTAATAAAGTTTTAATTAATTTCAATTAACAAAATTTTATGATTACTATTGCATATTGTTTAAAATAACTAGTGCATATTGTTTAAAATAACTAGTGCATATTGTTTAAAATAACTATTGCATATTGTTTAAAATAACTAGTTCATATTGTTTAAAATAACTATTGCATATTGTTTAAAATAACTATTGTATATTGTTTAGAATAACTTTTATATATTGTTAGAAATACTTAAGGAATTAAGAAATTCATTAAGCCCAGTTTTTACAAAACCGTATCGGTACACTTTTTGTGCCAGGTGAGCTACAAACTCTATCATATTGAAAAACTACCTTGATGTATTATAAGAAAACAGCTTAGCTAAGAGAAAGAGTAGCACATTCCAATCTAAATTGTTTACCAAATAAAGAACGCAAACGTAAGCAGTGGAAACTTCCAGAAAGTTCCATGACTAAGGGTTAACAGATTTGACCCGAACAAATATAAAAAAGTAGGTGAATCAGCGTACCACGTGAGACCACATAGGATCACGTGAGAAACGTTTTAGGAAAAGTCTGATCAGGTTTCAGAAAGTTGCATCTGAAAGGATATTTAAGAAAACACTGTGGGGGACTCACCACAGTGTTTTTCTGGATATTACAGGTGAGCTGTTGCTACTTATTTATTTTCAAACCTAAATTATTGTTTGCTGCAAATAAATATATTCATACTTAAATTATTGTTTACTACTTTAATTTGTTTCAGCTACATTCAATGAAGAGTATTTAGGAAAATTGTTTGACTGCATAATATCCAAATAAATATATATTGTGTATTTATGATAATTGCTATTTTATAAGTATCATATTAGTAAAACAAATAGTACTGTTTTCTCATAAATAAATAATTTCTTTATTTTAGGATTTGATAAAACAATGTTAACGCTTGAAAACTGTTAGTGAAATTGAATAATATTCTGTGTGATTTATTAATATATAATAAGAATCAATATCGTTGCATATGTACGTATATATTATAAATGATATTTATGCATGCGAATATTTATCTTGTTTTAATAAATTAACATAGTGTTTTTCTGGATATTACAGAGAATAAAATGGGCTGTTTATATAATCGACTTCTTTAATTATTTACATCGATTATGGATCAAAGAATATTAGCGCTTAACGCTAACTCGCATAGGTCGAGGAATGGTAGCATTTAATGCTAATTGAAAATGAAATACGATAGAAATAACATTCACTAAGACCGCAATGGACAGAGTAATTAATTAGTAAGAACTAAATACATTATCGTACGTAAATGAAGATCCCGTTACCACTTACATTAAATGGGAATAATTAAAACCTCAAGGAACATTGATATATATATATAGTAAAGCTACGTACGATATTACCATGGTAAAAAACATAAATTTCATTGTAATATATCTATAGTACGAATGTTTAATATCATATGTAATGTTTGGTGAAATCATACAAAAATAAATGTATATGTGTTTTCAAGATGGCATAATTCTTTTGGATATTTGGATTACAATTACTTATCTTTTTACAGGTCGGAATACAGAAGGAAAAATACTCTATTGCTTTAGAACCAGAGGCTGCGATTCTATATTGTAGACACAGTGAACAATGAATGAATGCGTGGCATTTCAGCTTTCCAGTCGGGAAAGAAGTACCTGATCGTAGATGCAGAAGGTTATATAATATTCAATCGTTTTTTTTGTAATACGAAAGGCTGTTTGTAACAAATGAGTACGCAGTAATATTTTTTATTTTCAAGCATAGACATTAATTCTATAACATAACTTGGGAAGGAGTTGAGACTTTTCGTGTTTTTTATCAATCTTGTTTTAATCGCCTACGTAGCACGATCAATATAATAGTGCACGAAGTTTTCCCCGGTGGTTCGCTTTAAGAACTTTACAAAACAAGTGTTGGACCCTGGGATAGAACAATGGTGAACAAAGCTTTCTTGAATTTCATTTCAGAACTAATAGGTAAATAAACATGTTGCCATTCATAATAAGCTTGCAATCATGTACTGTTTTATATTTATGAGCAAATGTTATTGTTTGTCCGCGTTATGGCCAGGGAAAGATGCATTTAGTGGTTTTAATGACCAACACAAAGAAGGTTACATAGAACGTGTGCGTGATTCTGAAAAATAGAGAGGCAAACACATTTGCAATTAGATGGGCGTGTGACCATTAGTATTCCGAAAGCAATGTCCGACCTTGTTATACTTTTTTAAGGACACATAATGCGTGGCAAGCTACAAACTTACTTTTTTGTTTGGCACGTACTAAGGGTAATATGTTTAAGGACTGTGTGTCATTGCATTTAGCAATGTGTTTCGATTTTGTTTTTGTCAGTTTTTATATTCTCCTCTTAGTTTGAACTGGTTGGCGATAAACTCCGGCAGGACAACGGGTTTTCCGAAAGTTTTTTAAGGATTCAGTCGACAAAATAGTTCAACATATATCCGAAATTCTTAAAACCCCTTACACCGCAGGGTCAGACACAATTTTGATGTAAAGAGGCTACTCGGAGTCTCGGCTTCTTCATGGCACCATTCAGATCGAATTAGCAAATAGAAATCATCGTCCCATCTGATTCCGGCCTCGCTGTCCTGAAGGGAGCGGTTATGTTTAGACACTGTAAAACTTTCATCAAATAACGGGTGTCCAAGTTTATGGAAGGGAATATCCGCCAGTGCATGCATGCTGCTAAATTACAATTTCATTTTGCTTAATGACAATTGTAGTTTTTCTTCATGACAACACCATGTTGATATATTACAATTGGTAATACCCGCGATTACATGCATGTTGCTAAATGACAATTGCATTTTGCTTTGTTGTATTTGTTTTAAAATAACTGCGTCTTCCTTGCGTGTTTATGCTTTTTTTGTATCATTTAGTGTTACATTACTTGCATACTTCGTTTTAATGTTTACTCGACGTATGCAAATCATGTATTCTTGCGAGTAAATAACAAATGAATAATTTCTGTTAAAAAGTTCATGTGCCTATCTTCTTGTTGCTGAACTATCATCATTTTAATACTAAGTTATGCGTGAAAATGCATATTTATTGTAAGTTTTACTAAGCAAAATGACTAAGCACAAGGCAGCAGCTCACATGAAGTAAGCCGAATGCCGACTGCATTAAGAGGAACGCATTAGTAATACTGAATTCATATAAGAGACGGGGAACCAGAGTTTTCTATTAATTTTCGGTAGTTATCGGTAGTGTTCGTAAAAATGTTAATTTTATGCACGGTGTTGTTACATATATACCCAGACGAATTTCTCCATCACGCCATTTCAAACGTGTGGTCACCTATCTATTCTAAAAGGTCAAGTATTATTGTATATTACGTAAATTGCATATTATTTTATTCTCCATTTCGAGCGCTAGGCTTTCATTTGGCTTTCGAGCAATGCCCGTTTAAAGTAAATTGGCGTGATCCATGATTATAAACTTGTTTTCATTTACGTTCCAAACGTCGTGTTGAGCGAGAATTCTCCGGATGTAGTGTTTTCCGGGGCGACACGAATTGACCTTTTCGACATTATTTTAAGATAGACAACTCTGAGTGGATTTAGTGAGTTCGGGGGGGGGGGGGGGGGTACTCGATAATCTACTGCAGTGCGTCTGCATACAGTTCTATGTTGAAGCAATTATAATTTCCCAATAATTTGCAGATATAACCTATATGGTATGATATTTTTTGTAATTTTTTATTAGCTTAGTATCTTTGATATAATTGTCGTTCATGTTTATGCTTTATTTCGATTTTATTGTGTTTAAAATAGGTAGAAACGAAACATGCTAAAGCGGGTGGGGTATGGAAAAATATCTTATTTGTTAAGTTTGGGCAAATTAAAAGTTTGATGGCATTTGGTAAAATACTTGTCTTTAAAAAGAACAATTATTTTAAAACAGATAACTTTGCTGTATTTAAATGATATTGAATGGTTTATTGTTATAAGTAATAGAAACTTTTTTTCAGGAATATCACACTTCACAGTGTCAACAGAAACTGGGATACTGTACTGAGTATCTAATGCTGCATGAAGCTCAAGATTTCTACACCTGGAATTTTATTAACTATTGCAATAAATATTATACATTACCACAGTTACATAACTATGTTCTTTGAAAAAATAAAATAAAGATACTTCAGATGTGTGTCTACTTCATACCCTTACATTAAAAAATATCCTACACATTCAGAAATATAATAAAATGGATGGTGGTTTAAGTTGCTACACATCCAATGTTGTCATGTAATCATTCAACATAACATGTGATATGTTGACATGACTATTAACACTGCTAAGAAAACATTTACTTTGAATTAAAATAAGTGTCCCTGGTCAAATGTCCATTGGCTTAATATCTATATGGGTGAAACTTTCACCTGCATCACAGTCATCCTTAATTGGTTGTGTGTTAAGCTATCCCAATTAACTACCAGTCATGGCAGATTTGTTCAAAAGAAGACAAGTATCAATGTTTGAAGAATTGTTATTGCTTTTACAGTCTTGACGCTAACCCCTAGCCCGACAGCCCGGGGCTAGTGATATGTATTAAATTTGGGCTATTAAAGTTTCCAGATTCATATAGTCGGGCTAGTGGGTATTTTTATCTGTTCTATTAAAGCATAAAGATTCAGGCTGCCGTTAGTTGTTCAAAAATGCTAAAGTGAAGACTGCTTGTATATGCTGGTTAGTCTGAGACATTCCAACAAGTAATAACTGTGACAGTTAAAATATTTGCTCATTAAAGTGTGTGTATGTGCAGGAGCTTGTGTGTGTGTTTGGTACAAGCTCATCTCAAACACTGATTCACTATTTAGTTTTTAACCTAATAGAAGTAAAACCGGACTGTAAAATGAATACGATCATTGTAAAGATTTTGTTGTTGGGATGAAATATTATAAATTGTAATCCCTATGATTAACACAGAAAACATTAACCGAACGCTTATTCCTGTTGGTGTAGCAGAGCCAAAAGACCTGGAAGTATAGATGGTTAATGGATGATGTTCCTTATGATAGTACTAGTAGGTACCAGTTGGTTTGTCTTTTTGAATACATCTGATAGTATATCTAATTTTTTTCATTAATAAAATGGGTATAACTTAGAAATCCTGCTCAGTGGTTGAATCTTTAGGAAATGTTAACATAAGCACATAGTTACAATGTATTTGATACATGTATGCCGGTGACCCTCGACTGCAATTTTGGTTACAGACAGGGTAGCCTAAGGTGTAATTATTTCTAAGAGATGAACCCGAGTTGAGGCTTAAACTTACCAACCCATGAGTGAGTCAGAGATCAGCACTCTACCGGTTTAACTGGCCGGGGTAAGCTTGGAATTGGGGACTTACTTTTGCTTAATTATGATCTTAAATAATATTATAGTTGTCAACAATAGATTTTTATGTATTCTAAAAGCACAACAAGTTGGGCTTGCAACAGAAGTAATAAAAATACATAGATTATTATATAATTTACAAATTTAACAATAAAGTAGTCTTATGTTTACTGAAATGTGCAAATACCAATTGGTTTTTATTTCTGAAAATTTAGAAAAATGAGCCAATATAATAAAAATGTTTATTTTTAATTAGTGGGTGGGTTTAAATTAACTTGCACTCAAAAATTATAATAGTCTGGGGTTGTTTTAATTTCTGACATTTCAGCACACAGTACAGTAACATGAGTAAGGTATGATCTTGTTATTTTTGTCAGTACCGGTAGTTAATTACGGAGGCGTTAATTACAATGATACTATAAATGAGCAGATGGTCGTTGAACGTTATAATAAAATAATGATTGTTTTTATTAGTAATAAATCGGCAATTTATCGCTTTTATTCTATTTATAAAGTCAAAATATCGGATAAGTAAGGTGTCTACTGTAGAGCGAATACTGTCAGACCCCCCCCCCCCCCGAACCCTTGATCTCGCGTTATCTCGGCAGTCTCGTTACGCGTGATTTAACAATGTCGAAATCGTGAATATACCTTAATCTACCCGAATCTACCGAAATCTTCCCAAATCTACCGAAATCGATATAAATCTTTGTAAAAATTATTATTTTGCATCATGTTTGTGTGATGGGAACTATTGTTTTGTTTTATGCTTCATCTTTACTCGAGACAATATGTAATTTTTCTCAAAAAATTACTTTAATAAATATAGGTTACACACCACTTACATAATGATATTCCCACATCTACACAAAACAGGTGAAGTCTACACTGTGTATTAGCAACCTGCTGTGGTGATCCCAATCTTATCAGCTACTTCCTTAAAAACCCGTTGAATACAATAATACGAACTGATTAACCTTTTAATCCGTTTTATTTACCATATATTATTTTATATACGCGTTCTTTGCTAAATAATACAGGTAAAATCATTAGATACATTAAAAAAAAAAATTAGCACGTTGTCACATATAAATAAGATACATTAAAGACACCCTTACAGAAATGAAAAGGTAGCGGCTAACTAGCCGCTAGGCAGCCGAAATGGGTATCCTGGAGGTAGCGAAAGTCAGCCAGTAGCCGCTAGGTTGCGGCTGAATAGCCAAAACCTATAGACGGTACTGGCTACCAGAGCCGCAAGCGGCTACTGTAGCCAAAAGGTTGCCAGAAACAGAACACTGTGAACTATTTCCATTAAAACCTATAGACGGTACTGGCTACCAGAGCCGCAAGCGGCTACTGTAGCCAAAAGGTTGCCAGAAACAGAACAGGGTGAACTATTTCCATTAATTTGACAAATTTTCAGCCGCTAGCGGAAACTGTAGCCAAAAAGTAGCCGAAAACAAAACTTTGGTACAATAACCTGTATTAAATGAACAAACTGTCAGCCGCTTGCGGAAACTGTTGACGGACGAACGAACGAACAGACGGACGAACGGAAGAAGGGACGAACGGACGGACGAAAGAAGAGACAAAACGAACAGACGCACGGATGAACGAAGGCATTATGAACTCCACGGCACAATACAGTCAAGAAACCCGGTCAGCGGAAACGTCCGACTGCAGAACGAACAACCAAAAGCAAGTTTAAATAGTGTTTAAGACGAACGAATTGACGGACGGACGAACGAATTGACGGACGGACGAACGGACGGACTAAATAAGGGACGAACGGGCGCACGGACAAACGAAGGAACGACCGAAGGTACGGATGGACATATGCATATGCGGACTGCACAGACTAATACGGGACGACACCTTACGCACATTCATTAAACCCTGTTTTCCAAAAGCGCATATGCCTAGAGTATTATTCAAGAATAGCCGGCGCAGGCATCATAGGTTAATCAGGGACGAAACTTTACGCCTAAACTGGATGTTCGCTTCCTTTAAAGGAACAGTGCCATAAAAGCGGAAAATGTTGCGCCGGACTAGCTTGTGCAGTCCTAGAGTGTCAACCCAGACTAGCCGGCGCTTTCCGCACAGGCTTATAGGGACCGAATCATTAAGGGATTTTGCTTAGAAAATACTTTAAAGGAAAAATACCATAAAGGCGGAAAGTGTTGTGCCGGATTATCCTATGCGCACTTCAGAGCATAGTCTCTGATGACACTTTCATAAAGGCGGAATGTGTTGTGCCGGATTAGCCTATGCGCACTTCAGAGCATAGTCTCTGATGACACTTTAAGAACTTGAATTCGGCCCAGTTTTTTCAGAATAAGGCTCACTTTAACGCTTGTGAGAAATGGGACGTTTCGATAGATTTTCATAGCGTTAAATTACAAAAAATAGATACAATCAAATAACGAGTTTCGTTTTTTTTTCGGTTTCGAAAATCTTTCCTGGAAAACCGTAAATATTTTAAATGCGGTCAAGTAGCATGATTTTGAAACCGCATCCTAAAAAAATATTTTCGCACATAAATTCCCAGGCGTTAAACCTGCCAATACAATATTAAACTAACAAAATAGTGTTGAACCAAAGGTCAACCAGTTATAGTTCATATTTACAGGTGTATTTAGTATCCCTTTATTGGCCATAAAACTCATTCAGCTTGACACTCATGTATTGGCTTATTATTGACTGTACTTGAAATGCCTGCTGTAACCACTTTCGGTAATAGTTTTAATACACTGGGTCATATGAATGACATATTGTGCATTACAAATGTAATTAATGCGTGTATTAAGTATCGTTTAAAGTACCTATCGAATTTCATTTAGTTTTTTTTTCTAATCGAAAATATAGTCTAGGCGGAAAAGGTCGTCCCTAATTAGCCAGTTCGGACTGCACATGCTAATCTAGGACGACACTCTACGCACAAGCATTTAGCCACGTTTTCACAGACTGAAGCTCATATACAAATACGAATGTTGCGTGTGATGGAAAAGATATGGGCAGAACGCCATAAACCAGGACGCTGGTGTGACGGGAAGGCGAAAAACAACATTTTTACCGAAAAAGTCATTGGCGTCCTTACTACGACAATCAGAAATTTCCAGAAACACAATCTTAGGTCGCCGTAAGGACGCCAGTCCGGTGTGACGGGGCTAACGTAGTAACAAAGTAATACAAAACAATCAACGTCTCAAGTCATTTGTTTCCCAAAGTCATGTCGAGCCTCGTGCTTCCGGTGTTATTTATTTATTAGCGAATAGGTCTTTAAAACTACTAAATTAGTACATCGGTATATGTGAGTTAGGGGGTAGGTAGTTATAGTGTAAATAGCAGACATGTAACATGAATACACAATTAGAGGTAGTTAGTGAACGAGAACAAAACTTATCCGGAACAAATATTACTAAAGATCGATGACACGAAACAATAAAGTGTCATTATTACACAAAGAAATCGCCTTCAACCCTTTATTTGCGTCCTCATACCGCAGTCAGAAAAATGATATTAGAGGGTGAGGCATCGTCTTATTTTTTTTTCGACGAAAAATGCCTAATGTTTCCTTATCATTTTCTTAAAACATGTTCGAGATTCTCAACAAAACAGTCGATATGCGTAATGAAAGTAAAAACATCAACATTAAATTGCTAATGGTAATTCGTGTCGCCGCATTAGGCATGTTGTAGACGGCTATGTTTTACCCGCTCACCGCTTTTTAATAAATGAGTCTATTGGAATACGGTATTTCGACATAATGAATATTCATTGTATTTAAATGAGGCATTTTTACGGAGGATTCCAGAGATAGTCGATATATCACGATTGATACCGGAGATTTTGATTCTGATGTTTAGAGTGATCTCCCGGCAATAGTAATTTACGCTACAATTTGCAATGGAATTATGTTTTTGAATACTGGTTCTCATTTTCGCAACGTGAACTATTTATAATGGCGGTGTATGCAAAACCGAAAACTAATCCTAAATCAGAGACGCACTAGCAATCGACTTAAGAAGAAATATAGATCCACAAAGATATTAACAGCTTGTTAAATTCAGTAGCAACATAGCCAAATGCACATAGTAAAACAAAGAACGCCGTTAGAATTAACATTCATACAGTCCAAAAGGTTAACTGCAGTTGTCAATAACATACACGCAGTAAAGATATATATGAAGTAAATATAAACTTATCAATATGACACAAGTATATGAAGTGCTTGTACAGCTAATGTAACTAGGCGAAATGCAACTACCATGTTACAGAATGCACATGACAGTTGTTAAAGTAAGAATGTCTTTTAACATCATGCATGCACTGGCGGAAATTCCCTTCCATACAAGTTTACGTATGAGTTTACGTATGATGTCAATTCTTCCCATCCTTTTGGTTAGAAAGGGCATTCTATTTCTAAGGGAAAGAGGTTTTTGTATCAGATGCATCGACATATTCGCGGTCCGGGTGCGTGCTGGACAAACACTAGTTGTTGGTGAAAATCAATATAGTCAAGATGTTCATGTGTTAAATGTAAATCAGTTACATTTTTGGGGTATATATACCACGACGCGTAAAGATGTAAAATTTGTTATAAATGCGGGATGTACTCAAATCGGGTCTATATTGGTCCCTGTTTCCGGCAGTGTTTTAAATAGATCGGTTCATGTCTGGACACTGTTTTGTGGCGTAATAGGTTTGCGAGTCAGTTGTAATTAGGTCAGTAAGCATATATCGTACATAGAAACTATCGAATTTGTTTATTAATATTTTTGAGTAGCTAGGGCTGATTATCGATAGTATATATAACGGTCTACAGTTTAATTTAGAAAGTCAACATGATTGCATTAGTTGATTCATTAATACCCATACATATCTTGTAATGTCAAAGACGGATGTGTCGATATCAATACTTAAATACCAAAATTGAGTGATTCAAATATCCATGTACGGATAATTTTATAAAACAGTATTTCCATAATTTTAAAACAAACCGACTTCATGGTTCAAAATTCTTAAATCCCTGAGCAACATATATTTGACAAGTTCAACCATATGGCAAATTCTGGTATCTAAAGATGACTATGCGTTGTATACGGCAGATCGGCAAGATGCATAGGATAACTTGTGTTAGAAATATGTATTTGTGAATTCATGAAATTTAATACAAAATACCTGTAACAAACGTATTTTAAACCTTAAAAACAATTAATGTATTGTAGGTTTTGGAAAATTAAACGTCAGAAGTGGTAGCCCAATAACGTAAATGTCAATAACTTGTTGGTACATATTTTGTTTGGCCAGAAGTTTTATGTAAGTACATAGCCATGCGCGTAATAAACGAGTCCTGCATCGTCTGACAATGATTCATTTTATAATTTGAGATGTTTTCTCAAAACTATCATCAATGATTTACTATCTAAATCACCTTTGTGAATTTTTTTTTCTTATATTCGTTTAATATTTTTTTGTTAATTATTTATCAAATGCCAAATAGAGATGGAATGACACAAATCGCTAGGAGACCCTTAACTTTCGGCTTTTACAGGAGTTATTTTCCTCAACATATCGAACACGGTGCCTAGACCACGTGACTTTTTAAGATCTGTGTGGGGAGTAAAATGTCAACAAATGCGCGACGAAGGTAAGATTTTTATGGATAACTTTTTAAATATGTCACAATTTTCAATTGGATAAAGTGGAGAGCCCGCTCATTCATGAGAGCTTTCTATAGGTATCATGATTTTATAAAACGAATAAGTATTTTTCAGTAAAGTGCAACCGCGCGTTTGAACGGTTAGAAAAAGGTTGGATCAGTGTGGGGACATTATTTTATTATGACACAGAAACATCACCTCTGGTGAAATTAAGCAATAAACTTTATGGGCGGAGTTTACACTATATCATTTTGCATTCATTTTCAGGTTTCTGTTACGTATTTACGAAACAAAATTCAAGAAAAATATTCTTACAGTAATATGATCTGTGTGGTATACGTTTTCAGAAGGATCTGTGTGGTATACTGTTTTAAAGTTTTCAGTTCTATTCAGTTGTTTAAAAAAAAAAAAACGCATATCAAAAATGTATTTGAAACTTGATTTTTTAAATGCGATAGTAAGTAAAACTCATAATGGCTATACACTACGCTTGCACCGCTTGCTGAACTTATACATAACTATGATATACAGGCATGCTATACAATCCCCATCATAATATTAAAATCTTACAACGGAGCATCTTAAATCGATGACAATCCCATGCCTTCCTTAAATAAGTGTACACGTTATGTTATTGTATTAAATTCCATTTTTATGTGAAGTAATGTATTCTATATATTATTTTAAATATTATATTTGCTTTAAGGTATGGTCCAATGCTACGACTGCGGAAAAATGTTGAAGACCAGAGCTGGATTAATGCGCCACATTATTTGACACATTATATTAAAGAATACCGTAAATCCAAATTATTGCACAAATATTTGACAAGGACTTCAAAAGAAACACACAAACGAACTTAACGAAAGACAAAACAAACTAATCAAATTCGGATTACTTAAGAATCATTTTGAAAAGTAAAGTTAAAATAAAACAACGAATAAAAAAACGTAAAACGATACTCAAGTTACACAGACTAACTGTAAACTATTATGATTTTTAATCAGTATTCACGGATTTATGTGAAGTCCTCACGTGTTGAGAGAGGTTTGTTTTGCGTCTGTACGTTTTGAAACACTCCTCACACCTGTAACACTTGTCAGACATGTGGGTCTTGTCGTGCTATTTGAGGTCATTCTCACTCCTAACTGCAAACCCACAGCGGTAACATTTCACCAGTCCCTCTTTTTTGCACTTTTCTCTTGAGCCACGAGTAGGTACTTGTCCGCAAAGCTCCTGCCGCACTGTACACACATGTGACATTTGGGTCCTTCGTTCTTTGAAGCCCTCTAAGATTGTAGGCATCCTGAGAAGAAAAAAAAAGCTATTTTATCACGTGACATTTCAATGCGTAAGGAACGCTATTTCAAAAATGTTAGTATCAGAGGACACGCGTTCGTTATGTTTTAAATTACCAACGATTTGACGATTATTGAGATGTTTCAAAATATATGATAACCTGAGAGATGATATATATTGTATATCTGTATTGTTTCACGAAAATCCGTTCATCTGTTTTGTTAGTATAACTGTATAAAAATGTAACTATTTTTAAGGTATTTAATCTTACCTGAAATGCTTTCCCACAGCAGTAATAGTTTCCAGAGTTAGCGTGTCAAATAATGTGGCGCAATAATCCAGCTCTGGTCTTCAACATTTTTCCGCAGTCGTAGCATTGGACCATACCTTAAAGCAAATATAATATTTAAAATAATATATAGAATACATTACTTCACATAAAAATGGAGTTTAATAGATTAACATAACGTGTACACTTATTTATGGAAGGCATGGGATTGTCATCGATTTAAGATACTCCGTTGTAAGATTTTAATATTATGATGGGGATTGTATAGCATGCCTGTATATCATAATAATGTATTAGTTCAGCAAGCGGTGCAAGCGTAGTGTATAGCCATTATGTGTTTTACTTACTATCGCATTTAAAAATCCAGTTTCAAATACATTTTTGATAAGCGTTTTTTTATACAACTGAATAAAACTGAACAACTTAAAAACAGTATACCACACAGATCCGTCTAAACAAGTATACCACACAGATCATATTACTGTAAAAATAAATTTCTTTAATTTTGTTTCGTAAATATATAACAGAAACCTGAAAATGAATGCAAAATGATATAGTGTAAGCTCCGCCCATAAAGTTTATTGCTTAATTTCACCAGAGGTGATGTTTCTGTGTCAAAATAAAATAATGTCCCCACACTGATCCTACCTTTTTCTAACCGTTCAAACGCGCGGTTGCACTTTACTGAAAAAATACTTATTCGTTTTATAAAATCATGATACCTATAGAAAGCTCTCATGAATGAGCGGGCTCTCCACTTTATCCCATTGAAATGTGTGACATATTAAAAAAGTTATCCTTAAAATCTTACCTTCGTCGCGCATTTGTTGACATTTTACTCCCTTCACAGATCTTGAAAAGTCACGTGGTATAGGCACCGTGTCGAAGCGAATAAATGATTCAATGTATTGTATGTATGTTGCCGTAATGAGAAAACACATTAAAGTTGTGGGCCGCAAAGCTTTGCAGTACATTGGGATTCATATATCTGCCGACTATGATTGATTATTACATAAACGAAATACATGTCACAACATATTATCAAAGCTTGTTAAACATTTGGCTGCATAACCGTCATATTTTACAATTGAGACCTTAAATGAAATAATCATTTAAGTGCTTGGCCTACATATGCATTGTAGCCAATGTAGGTACGTTTTTATTCTTTCCATACCCAGTTTTGACACAGACATTCTATATGAACATTTTTCACCAATACGTGTATAATGGAAACATAATTTAATATTAGAATATGTATCAAAATAAGCACAAATTATTTGCACACTATTGTAAAATAATAACATAATGTACTTTTACACGTAACGGAATACATATAATTTGATGTGTACGTATATAATGAAAACGAGAATATCTTTATACTAAGTATCGATGTTTGCCTTAAAGCCTCTATAACGCTCAAAATCAACGAAAATTTCTTAAAGTATTTCGTAAAGTGTTTCGTAAAATAAAGTTAACACCTTAACAATCAGTGTTCCTTATAGCAATAGCAACAATTTTCAACGCTAGATGTGGTATGATTACATAGATTTTTGTAGATACAAAATGCTCGTTTTTATTCAATTAATTCCATGTTAATTTCCCGCGAATACATGTATTCATACGACACACGAACACTAAAATGTGACCATTTTAGAGTTCATGTGTCGTATGAATAGATATCGTTGCGGGAAATTAAAATGGAATTAAATATTCAAAACAATAATAAAAACGAGCATTTTGTATCTACAAACATCTATATTACCAGACCACATCTGGCGTTAAAATTTCGGCAATTGCCATAAGGAACACTTATTTTTAATTGTTTAACTTTATTTTACGAAATACTTTACGAAATATTCGTTGATTTTGAGCGTTATAGAGGCTTAAATTATTTATGTTTTGTATGAATGCTTATATTACTGTAAATGTATGTAACTGTATTTTATAACAGAAGCGTATTATGTTATATGTGCTTATTGTTGTTAATATATAGTTTGAAACCAGAAAAATATATTATCTTGAGTATATGTATACCAAATGTTAAACAAGGGTCTTAAATTCATTTTGTAGTTTTTTTGTTTAAGTAATGCTATAATATAAACACATGCTGAAACAGATAACTTCACGTAACGTTTTGTTTTTCTGTAAAAATATACCACATTTTTAAGCAGTCCACTTAAAAGAGCATGATCAACGCATAAAGCGCCTCAATACTTATGTTGAACTTGAGTATGCCATGTTTCTGTTTCTTGTGTTACATTGTATAAGATACAACGTTTACAAATATCGCAAATGAGTGGCACACATGCAAAACAGTCAATATAACGTCAATTGTTTATTGATTTACATATGGAGTTTTTTTTAAACCAATGGTACATCACGACGGTAAATAAAAGTACATCAAAATACGTGTATAACATTGTACATTTTGATAAAGATAATATTTCATCAAGAGCTTTAATGAAGACAATAATACATTGAAGACTATTTGCTAACAACCGAATAAAGTACTGTCTTCCTCTCTGTTTTCTGTAAGTTCGTAGACGTTCTCTGACACTTTCAACTTATGTTATTCAACTACAATACATTGATCCTTTTGATATGAAATTGTGCTTATGCTTTTCTAAAACGTCGTGCGTTTTAAATCCTAAAGCTATCCTCCTTTTAAATAAACATTTACAACCATTTTGTTTGCAGACTTTTTGCTACACTTTTAAATGTGCACAATTTAAACTTGCATGCATTTCTACTGATGATATGAAGTTATGCCTGTGCGATTTTTACATTTCTGAATAAATATTACACAACCCTATTCCCCTTTTAAATGCCTGTGACAGAAGTGTGACCTTTTATTTTTGTTCTCTACAAACTTTCATAAAAAAAACTATGTAGTCGAAACAGACCACGCCCAATGGTCCTTTTTTATTTTTACAAATTTCTACATATTACTTAGTTCTAGCTATATTAATAAAGGGAAATGATATATACCAGCATAGCCCAAGCACCAGTGTGTATTATTTATATGTGATAAAAACTTTTTGTTGAACTTCTTTTTTGATGAGTTAGATGTTTGCTCTTTGTTTGCATTATCACGTTAGACTCTCTACTTTTTATCGTTCGATGCCGTAGTACAGTAATATTGATTTCACTTGATTATGAGAAGTTATATAAGTCATCACTACTGTTGTAAATTTTGTTTTATAAACTTTGGACGGATGTAATTTGGATGTTGCATTTGATACACGAGCGTTTTTGGATTCAAATTCGTTAATGTATCTTTCTGTTAAGTTATTATTTAAACAGGACTATCCGATCTCAGCTAAATGTTAAGCAAATAATGTGTGATGTTTATGTGGCGCATCAATTCTACTTTAGAAGGTTCACATGTTCATTTACTCTGCATTGTAGTAAGTAATTACTCTTAGCACTTCTTGTACTACACTAAAGCATTTTTACTAACAGTACTCTCTTGATGAATTAGAAAGTAGCAGTTGTTCCGGTGTAACATGTATATTCATCTGTTTAAAGCTGCTACATGAGTGATGGCGAAATAAATATAACTGATGCGAACACTCTTGTTTGTATTCTCACGAATTACTCATCAAATACCAAAATTAGGCCTTACTGAAAATATATCAGCACGGACTATTTTGGGAAAGCCAAAAATTTGAATATTTAGGTATTCATTTTATGTTTTATATTTTTAATAATTTGTAATTGTATTCTGTCTTTGTTTTACTCGAAAGACTGTCAAATTCAATAACCCTATCCTATTTTGTTTTTGGGTTATTATTTTTATGATTTAATCAAAATGATATTTATAAGATGATGATGATATGTTTGATAATGATGATGAGAATTTAATAGTATTTTGAGAATAGACAATATAAAATTAACTCATGACTATAAGTAAATGAAATTATTCTCGGTGTGATAAAAACGGTATAGTATAGTTTTATACATGATATTTACACGAGAGATTATGATAATGGTTTAGCGCGAAAAATGAACGGGTTTTGTGTTTGAGATTTAGCGCGAAAGCACACGAGTTTTTCGTTTCGGGGTATTTATGATCTGCAAATCTATTGAGTAGCCATTCGAGTTGTGTATTTGACACGCACAAGTTATGGAAAAGTAAAACGAAAGGGTGATAACCCCGCCCGCCCTTAATGAACATATGCATGTCTAAATAATCGGTTACATTACTTTAACGTTTGTAATTTTGCAATAATAAAGTCGATATTAAGTTTATTTTCAGTTCGGTTTTTTAGTCGATGTGAGATGTGATCTAAACACGAACCGATTCCTTTACCGAGAAAGACGATGGGTGTATTTTCATTAACCAGGTTTTCCGAAGGAAAACACTGGTTATTAGATTAGCGAATGTCGGCGGGCGGGCGGGCGGGCGGGCGGGCGGGCTCGCGGGCCGTCGGGCGGGCGGGCATGGCGGGCGGAACAAGCTTGTCAGGGCTAAAACTTTGTCGTTCATTGTGAGATTTTTTAATCATTTGGCACATTCGTTCACCATCATTGGACGGTGTGTCGCGCAAAGAATGAGGTCGATATCTCCAAGGTCAAGGTCACACTTTGAGTTCAAAGGTCAAACATGGCCATAATTGAGCTTGTCCGGGTCATAACTATGTCGTTCATTGTGAGATTTTAAAATCATTTGGCACATTTGTTCACTATCATTGGAGAATGTGTGGCGCGAAAGAATTACGTCAATATCTCCAAAGTCAAGGTCACACTTTGAGTTCAAAGGTCAAAACTGGCCATAAATGAGCTTGTCCGGGCCATAACTATATCATTCAGTGTGAGATTTTAAAATCATTTGGCATATTTGTTCACCTCCATTGAACGGTGTGTCGCGCGAAAGAATTACGTCAATATCTCCAAGGTGAAGGTCACACTTTGAGTTCAAAGTTCTGAAATGGCCATAAATGAGCTTGTCCGGGCCATAACTATGTAATTCATTGTGAGATTTTAAAATCATTTGGCGCATTTGTTCAAAATCATTGGAAGAGGTGTCATGTAAAAGAATTACGTCGATATTTTCAAGGTCAATGTCACACTTTGAGTTCAAAAGTCAAAAATGGCCATAAATGATCTCGTTCAGGCCATTACTATGTCATTCATTGTGAGATTTTAAAATGACTCTGTACATTAATTTTGTTCACAGTCATTTAACGGCGTCTCATGCGAAAGAATTCAAGAGTTCAAAGGTCAAAATGACCATAAATGATAATAGCATAATAATTCTTAAAAATCGCCATAAATTAGCTTCTCTTGTTTTGTGAAGACAGCATGCACAATAGTCTGTGTCAATGCAGCATGTGGGGTTATACGTCACGTCTGTGACAAAGCTCTTGTTATAAATATATATTTTTTGAAAACCTGGTTTTAAGATCATTTTGTCCCTTGTTTAAGTCTGTAGGAGCTAAGTTTTTTCAATTATTTTGTTTCATCTTTTACTTCATATTGTGTTTTTAATGTGAATTTTAAGTTATGTGTAACATATTTGATACTCTCACTTCCTGAAGATATTACTTCCTTTATAAATGTCAGTGTGATGCTTTTTTGTTTTCATTCGTAATGAACGTTTAATTTTAAAGGGATTATAATTTAAGATTACTTTATGGTTATATGTTGACGTCGGTTTAGTACAGCTGATACAAAATATTGTCATATGCATTTATATATTACTCGGGATACTTATGATTTATCTACATTCTTTTTATTATTTTATGGATTTTATGTTTTGAGTGATTTGGTTGTCTCTTGTTGCTTTCCGGGATGCGTACGGGATGCTTTGTGTTAATTTGCGCAAGGAGATTGATAATAGTTATTAACAAGTTTTGCTAAAGAATACTTATTTTTTACAATATAATAATAGCTGCTTTTTTGTAGATTTCTCTAAAATTAGAGGTTTCGGGAGGTGATGAAGGCACCTTGACACCGGTCTTGAGCCATGGGTCCTCGTACGTCTCCATGCCATTAAAAGAAAAAAGAAAGAAAAGAAACATGCGCAGTAAGGGTGCGTATTCCGCTCGCGGTTTTTCATGAATCGTTCAATACTACCGATTATTGTATTGGGTGTACGTGAAGTCATGTGCACTTCTCTTGATTGGTGATGGTGGTGGATGTATCTTGCAAATAATAGCAGCTTTTTTAAACAAATTACTGTTTCACATTTGTAAATTTATACAATTTTAAGCAACTTAACGTGATTGATTGGCGTTGTGGGCGTCCTGTGTGCGCTTTGAGCATCAGCGGGGATCAGTTCATTCAAACCTTAACTCTTGATTTTAGGTTTAAGACTAACCGTCTGATTTGTATGAATATATTTGCACTATTCACATGCCACTCATGTGCATGTTAAGCATACATAATGACATGTCTACATCATTTAATTTGTATCGATTCAGTTCTTTATACATTTACACAAGGAGGTTACACCGTTTACTGTTGTCTGGAGACTCATCAACTGATCGGTGCCATTGAGGTCTATCTCCGTTGCACAGGGAACACAAACGGGCGTCAGAAGAATTGCTTTTTGCATGTTTATGTCGAAATTCCTGTCAAATACAAAAACCCACTCCTATTTTGTCTTTGGGTTTTTATTTGTATGATAATCATAATGAAGTTGATAGGATGATGATGATATGGTTGATAATGATGATGAGAATTGAATAGTATTTTGAAAATAGAGAAAAATACATGTACTCATAACTATGAGTAAAGCGCTTTATAACTTTTCGTTTTAAATATTTAAAAAATGTAATGCTGTGAACATTTTTCGTATTTAGCGGGTGTCGGTAAAAGAAAACTCCGTCCTTAAGTAGGGCCTAGACCTATAAAGATTGTAAGGTAGCGTACGGAACAACATTATCAAACCGAGCACTATCGTTGACCACAACGGGGTTAAATAATGTTTCAAAAAAATACAAAGATTTGAGATTTATTATATATTTGTCACTTATATTAACGTATAAAGAGTTATCAATATGCATGCATAGACAGTTTAGTCTGAATCACGTCCGTTTTTTTTCACTTGTCTATGGAATTCTTCAATATTGTCATTCAATGCAAAAGAAAATTTATTCAATTCAAAACAAACATTTATATAGTGCCATGCACTTAAACTTATTCAACTCGATTCTTACACGTTCGATCGATCATAAAGAATATCACACATTAACACACCCATACCGTTGAGAAATATAGTTATATACATGTAATGCTATGTATTGTATTGTGACGTAATACATGGATTATGGGTCGACACCTACGGCAAATAGTTCAAATGTAAACATTATTGTATAACAGACTTCAGATGTAAAGACAGTTTAGCATGCTTAAATTAAACCCCATTGTCGGTATATAAAAGATCATACATAACAGCGATCAGAGTGCAAGGTACAATAAAGAAAATCAAATAAAGCTAAAAACAAAACAAAAGTCGACCCACTTCATAACAAAATGTTACGATATTGTTGGTCATTTCCATTATCCACAAGTTTATTGTAGCTACCAGATCCATAGGCAACCATGTAGTAAAAAAGAGAGTCAGATTTTGTTTTGTAGAGATTCGGCTAGCAAATACAACGGTTTAAATAGCATATAAATAATACCACATTTATATAGCGCCCTTTTCATACAGTATTGTGCGTTCAAAGGCGCTTTCCAAAAAGGTCATATGTATTATAGTCATTAGTATTAAGGGTCGGTGCTCTCATTGTAATTGTGAATCGCGGGGCAGGCCCATAAGGGTCTGGCCATCCGCCGTACTTTTAAATATTAGACTTCAATATTGTACGATCTTGAGAGTTACTGAATGTATCTTATTAATTGGAAATTGTGTGGACTAGTTAATTTGCAGAATAAAATCTAAATGAACACTTAATCGGACTTGTGTATGCATTGTCATCCGAACGCTTAATTATGTTAAGTATTAAACAGCTATTGTATATATTTGTTTTGTTTAATTATCGTTGCCGAGTCTTTAGACCACCTTTACTCTGTTGGTCATGGGTAACTCTTATTTGTATATAGATGAAATAAATTTTATAAAGATACACTAATGGAACTTAATATTATGTCGTTGAACCATTAGTTAGATGTTAGAATGTTAAATGTTTATAGTAATTCTTATAAATGAATGTATTTACTAAACACATGCCTGTATGCATATGTTTGACGTTATTGTTACCAGTGTCAGTGCTCATGAATCTTCCGAAAGTTAACAATAATAATCAACTGATATAATATCATCAGTATTCTCCATTAAAGAAAGTAACACGTTCAGCCTCGTTCTGAAAGTCGACGCGTCACATGATATCTAAAAATAGCAACAGTCGTAATAATGTGAAACTGGCCTATTGCACGGGTGATAACAACGCAATAATATAAGTTTACGCTTTTTTATATTCACAGTTCTCAATTTATAAAATGTTGAACATGAGTTCAACAACAATACGATAGACAACAACAAAAATGCTTCCTAATCGGTGAAACCGATTATTAAAAACAGTTAAATATAATAAGAAGTATCTTTTAAAAAGGTAGTCGGCGTAAATGCTGACTTTGAAATAAAGTTTGAAATTTATGTTTCTAAATAATTAAATTGAAAACAAAAATTTAACAATTGTGTTTTTTCACTTGTTAGTCGCATATTCACCGCATGAAATGTGTGTTATAATAGGCAAACCATACATTAGCATAAGTAGATAAAAATTATACTATGGGAGTGAACACCATAATGTGTCCGCACATGGCTTATTATGGGCTTATTTCTGCATCGTCGAAATATATCGTATGTTAATATTAGAATAACACACAGTTTTCTTTCCAAGCATTTAAATCACACTGTCATAGCAGCGTCATGCGAAAATGGGTCTTATGGTCTTTTGGCCAGCGTAGCTCAAGTTTTAATGTGGTTTGCTTGATAATTTAATACAATGTGGTTCTTTACCAATACATAATTATTATAATTATGCTGTGGTTCATTCTTTGTTTGACTCAAACCAAGCGACGAGTACGCTCACATAGTGAGTTACGATAGTAAACAGGACACTTAACATTCAACCTGCGTTCGCACATAGAAAGAAAGGGTCAACTAGGTGCTATGTTTCCGTTGCTGACTTCAGTTAGAGGTCAATTCTTTACATAATTGCAATCATAAGGCCCCGTCATTTTGATATGTAAAGTTTCATAAGTTGGTTATGAATAGAAGTTTACAAAGGCTTGCGAATAATACGTCTCGCGGAAGTGTATATTCTTGCATAATAAAAGTCATATTCGCATCGTATTTGTGTCATTCATGATCTGAGGCTAGTACCAGATGCTGATAAACAAGTTTAGTGGGATGTTGTGTAACCTCGTTCAGAGTGTATGCTACTACAGCAGGGTTAAAGTTGATATGTATGGGAAACATTCTTTTGTTCACAACAGATAGCGGCGATCTTCTTTATTTAAGGGTGCTAACGACGCAATATTACAATGTTTAGTTTGTTAAACATTCACATTTTTCAATTAATAAAACGTTGAAAATGAGTCCACCAATTACTACATGTGAGTATAGGCAACAACAAAAATGTTATCTTGTTATCTTTATAATCGCTAAAACCGAATATAAAAATCAACTAAATACAACAAGAAATATCTTTTTAAAATGTAGACAGCGTAAATGCTGACTTTGAAATAAAGTTTGAAATCGTTTCTAAATAATTAAATTGAAAACAAAAAGTTTAATTATTGTGTTTGTTAACTTGTAAGTCGCATATTCAGCGCATGGTATGTCTGTTATCATTGTCAAACCACATATTAGTGTAGGTAGATAAAAATTACACTACGGGAGTACAACACATTAGTGTAAGTAGATAAAAATTATACTACGGGAGTGCACATCATATGTGTCCACACATGCCTTATTATGCGTGTATTTCTTCACCATCAAAATATGTCGTATATTAGTATTTAATTTACAAGCAGTTTTCTTTCGACACATTTAAATCGCACGTTCATAAACGCGTCATGCGAAAATGGGTCTTATGCGTTTCGGCCGAGAGATGCGCAGGATTAGTGGGCTATACATGTGATGGGTGCATATGGAATAAAACCCATTTTCGCGTGACATGGGTCATTAAAAATCTCATTGCGAATTGTAAATAAGACATTTTAGCAGAATGCTTTTCGATACAAATTGAATTCAAAATAGCAAACTTGTAATAAGGGCAGACTATCCGAGTGTTTAGGAACGGTTTCCAGACTTGCTGACCGAGTACGGCTAAAATCTGTGGTTGGATAATTAAACGATTTTCATCTTATCGTGATCGTTTGTTGTCTCATCTTGATAGCAAAACTGTGTTTATCGATAGTTAATAATATATTCCCCGGACGATTTAGTGAACGAGTACTCACCCTGAAATTCTGCGAGATGGATTTAAACTCGTAATTGTAACTGGGCCACAATTTGTGTCGTTTGAACATACAGAGAGTAGTCCGGAATTCCTTACACTGAATAGTGATACATCCTTTGCGCGGAGCACAGAATCAGTAATGTAGCCAATGTTCAGAGGTTTAATCTCGAATCAGCCTATGAAATATTCGAATATATTCATGCCTGTCGGCTGGCGTTATGTAAAAGCCATTTAAGGTGAAAAGCAGGGTAAAACAGCAACGCCGAAACAGCGCATTAGTGCTCTATATCCATGCTTACGTGTCAACAGGGCTGTCTTTATAACTATCTTATTCGTGAGTAAAGAGTATTGCTCGCAGATTTATTGTTTATTATTATTTTATCTTATTGTATATTTTAAATTTGTATATGGTGTCAAAAATCAAAAGTTTTGTACAGGGATTTTCAATAATGAAATTATATTCTTAGGAAGATATGTATTCGATATTCAAACAATATTCATTTAAGATGATGGTGATTGCAAATTGTCTTTATATTCAGTTCTCATGACCATTCTCATCATACTTTCTATGCTTTATGAACGTCAAAAAAGGGCCATGTTGTTGTTATTTTGCATAAGTTATCTCTATAAAATAAATAGTATGATAAAAAGTCCACACACATCTCGACGTGCGTTTAGACACACTCTTTATAAATTTGAATGGCTTGTGTTGATTTCAAACTTGTTTTATTTAGTATTTAGACTCTGGAAAGTGTTTTCGTCCGAGCTCTTTGGCACATGTCTTGTTCTCCAAGACATGGGTGTCAAGACTTATGAAGTAAATTAAAAAAAATGGTTAAACTGTAAATAAAACGTTTATACAAAAACCATATAATAAATTGTGAAAAACTCTGCGTCTGAAAAGAAGATGTATTATTGAACAACAAATCAATTTCGATACCGTTTGAACGCATATATTCTTAATAAATAGTCTAAAAGATTGATCGACGCTTTAAATTATTTTCAAACATGTTCGATTGAAAGTTAATACATTTTAAAATCAATTACATCGTTTAATTATGTCCATGCATGCCAGACTATTGTTGACGTTTTAAAGATAAGTAGATCCGTCAATGATATATATCTAGAATATAAACCATGCACGTAATACGAAACAGAGCACGTGAAATGACGTAACGGTTGTGCAGACAATGCAATTGTTCGACATATTTAATGTTGGATCGTGCGAGGAGCACACGAGCGTTTGGAGTAATACACTAAATGCGAGATAAGATTCGTCAAGCCAATGAGAGGTCATACTGTCCGAAGATGTAGGGCAGGACCACGTGTCATTTAAGTGCTGCTTGTCACATGCGTGTTCGTTGTGAAGAGAATGTACCAATTTATATGAATGGCAATTGCATAAAATAGTGTATTGTGTACACAACAGAACATTAATACACGGGCGTTGGGAGCACAGTACCAAAACCACAATGCAATTAAAGCAAATCGTTACTTAAAAGAAACCACTCGTCTCAGTAGAGTGACACATGCCTTAATCGTGTTATATCACGTCCGTGTAATACTTTGTTTGGTGGCACACTGTTACTTTTTAAATAAACTTAATTGCGAAGTTGTGTTATCAGTTAATTACTCTCCTTAAAATTTGGACAGGCGTGATGAATAATCCGTATGTAAGGGTTTGCCTTGGTAAATTTGCTCAGTGAGTTGCATTGATGTAATCGCTGTGATTCTCACGTTCTGCCACATGAGTCAGTCCAAGTTGTTCGAGTACCAAGACGAGACACGGATGTTTGCAGACTACACAGAACTGCGAGATTAACCCATTTATACCTAGCGTCTAGAAAAAAGGCCTTGGCAAACAGCGCAGACCCAGATGAGACGCCGCGTGTCGACCTAGGGGTTTTTAGGTCGACAAGCGACAACTGAGCGATATTGGCTCGATATATCGTATTGAGCGTCGAGAGAATGTCGTGCGTCGAGAGAATGTCGTGTGATTTTTAGGTCGACAGGCGACATTCTCGCGCTTTATCATATTGACTGTCGCGCGTCGTATTGAGGATCAATTTATTAAAAAAATTAGGGATGTCTATTATATTTATTTCTATATTGAGAATATTTCTTACAGAAATTCCTTTAAGCAAACAGCGCAGACCCAGATGAGACGCCGCGTGTCGACCTAGGGGTTTTTAGGTCGACAAGCGACAATTGCGCGATATTGGCTCGATATATCGTATTGAGCGTCGAGAGAATGTCGTGCGTCGAGAGAATGTCGTGTGATTTTTAGGTCGACAGGCGACATTCTCGCGATATATCATATTGACTGTCGCATGATTGTCGCGCGTCGTATTGAGCGTCGCGAGAATGTCGAGTGTCGCGCTCGAAGGTCGACACACGACATTCTCTCGATATGGTGTACGAACTGGTCCAAAACTATTCTAAACTGCCCGGGACAGTTTATAAACCGTCCGGGACGGTTTGTAAACTGTCCCGGACAGTTAACTAAACTGTCCCGGACAGTTTACTAAACTGTCCCGGACAGTTTACAAACTGTCCGGGACGGCTTAGGAAAGTTTTGGACCGTTCGTGCGCATAAACCGTCCGGGACGGTTTAAACTGTCCGATACGGTATTATTTATATCAACCAATCAGAACACTCCTTACAATAATGCTTTACTTTAGAAGTTTTACGAGCGTAATGTTATATCGTTGTCATCTCGAGCGACGCTATTTTTCTCGGACAAAACATGATTTAACAAAAATATTCAATCAATCATTGCCGCCAAAAAAGCCAGAGTTAAAAATGAATATATTAAGTACTCGAAATAAATGTAATTGCCAACAAAGTATGTCTGACATTGGTAACGAATTTCTTCTTTTACAGTGCATTTTTTATACATAGAAGGAACAGCTTTTAAACCGAACAGGTTTAATAGACTGAATAATAATTTTTCAAGTAAGCAATTGACAAAAATACCGCAAGCAAAGCCGGGGATTGCAAATGTTCTGAATTCGTTAAAGAAATAGTTTTTTTTAATAGATCTAATTGAAATTTTAACTTTGCGATAAAAATATACTGCACCTAACATAAATTTTTCATCATTCTTTTTTGTTTATTTGTTTTGAATTTCTAGCAATGACAAGAAAGCAATTAATGATTATTCTTCTCAACTTGTTATTTGCACTTTAAATTGGTTTGACATTGTTTGTTCTTTAAAATGGTATATCAACAAAGTGTTGTAATCCTTAATTATGCCAGATCAGTACCGACAATAGGAATTATTGTTTCTCTTTACTTGCTGATTAATGTTTCTGGTCAAGTACCGTTTGAAAATAATTGCAGATTAGAACATCAAATGAATCCATTATGTAAGTTAAAAAATAATTACGCATAATTATTTCTATAATTACAGACATTTATATACATGGTTATTGTTATATTATTGAATACATTCTTGTTTCAATGCAACTGTTCGTTTGTTCCTTTGATTCTAAACACTGTAATTACTTTACCACAAGATTTTTACATTGAATCACGAGGTAAAGTGGAATAAAACGAAAAATGAAACTTCATTAGTTAAAAATTCTCGACAAGACGTTAAATCCACCCCACCCTCCAGCATAAAACAGGAAAACAATAGTCATAAATTCGATTTTATGCGTAGTTTTTCCTCGTGCATTTACATATTTTGTCATTTTGTGTCATACTGATAAGTCTTTTTTTCATTCCCAAATAAAAATTATGCTCTGTTAATGCTAAAATTCACAAAATATTACACATTCTCTGGGGTTTTTATATTCCTCATTTTATTAAATATAAAGCGTATTGTTGTGTTTTACTTTGTATTGTCAAAAATTGGCAATATAGTGGCCTCTTTGTGTGAGTTAGATCCCATCTTTGCCCATACGTTGCTTATATAGTACTTTAGAATGAAGAGACTTTAGACCTAGGCCCATGTTAAAACCGTTAATATAAAACAGATAACTTACAACGAACGAACACGTAAAATATTTTCGGATGCTTTTGGACCTGAGATATCCTAAAGAAATCTAAGCGCATAATGTTCAAAACCTGACCTGTTTCCGTATATAATATTCGGAATTAAATATCATCACCAAGTTCGCACTGACAGGTAAAGTAGAAGCAACAATGAATCCAAATACCAGGGAAAACATTCTTGAGTATCACATGTTGAAAATTTGAAAAATAAACTTTATTCGATATGGCAATCATAAATCCGCGCATGTCGTGTATTATAAGTATCAACGGAAGACGTTTTTCTTCTTTCGATATTTTGGCAATGTTCGTTGTCCAAAACTGCACTACTTCGGAAAGGAAACGAAGGTAATTTGTACACTTACTGCTCTCCAAATTCATTTGTGAGATTTTATTTTCTATACTTCTTGTTGTGGTACAATCTTTCTTTGATTACTAATGTCGTCCATATAACATTGCAATTTTGTCAACCATCTTGTCTAAATACGTACAAAATTTAATTAAAGACATAGACAGATATACATGTAGTTGAACCAGGAAACGCGGACAATACTAGCTTCGTATATAAGTGTCACTTATAAGTGTGTTGACATAATGTAGTCTGAAATGTCTATAATGTCTTGACATGAAACTAATAAACTATTAAACTGACAGTGTATTGGAATATGAACACTCTTTTCACAGGTACCGAATGAAGGTGTTGACATGACTGGTATACAGGTAGCAGACCGCTCAGGGGTTTTCGCGCTCAAATGTCACGTGTGAACTGTCTGAAGAAACTTACAACCAATCAGATTACTTGGATATTGGGGCCAACATTTCGTCCAATTGATGGGTCGCAGGTCGACATGGGTCAACGAACAAATCAGTATAGAATGAAACCCGCTAAAATTTAAAGGTATAAATATTTGAAAAATTAGTTTATGGCACACATGTAAAAATTCTTATATTTAGATTATATAATTATCATTAAAGTGTAATAAAATAACATTGAGGATTTATTGCTGACAACCAAGGTAAGATCACTTCTAATAAATTTATTATTTTGTCACACATATCAGCATTTATAAGAAGCAATATACAGAAATACAATAGATAGGGCGTAGAGTCACATGATTCAGACATTCTAGACTTGTATATTGAGCATTTTCAGAAGAGCAAATTGAGTTCAGATTTAAAGATCGTTAGTTTCTTGCCAAATTGGCATAATTTTATAATGCTCTGTACATTGTTTGTTAGTTTCTCAATCTTCAGATAAGTGCATATTTGTTGTGTCACCGTCAGCAGGTATTATGGTACCAGAAGAAAATCAATCATTTGCGTTAGAAAATAATATTTAGTTGTAAACAATAAAACAACACTCTGCTTAAGTATTCATGCAAATTTATAGAAACTTTGAACGTGAGAAAATTTAATTAGATCTATGCATATTTTTTTATATTTAGAAAAGTGATTTGCAGAATTTTAGCAGAAAATAATTAAAAAAAATACACAGTTGTTCAACATACATTTTGTAAATATTTACAAAGACATACACTATTTACACTAAACTGTAATTCAATCAGATAGGTATAAAAGTGTCATTTAGGCTTTCACTCAACAGTGTATACACTGTTATACAATATCACAGTTTCAGCCAGGTTACTGGAGGTTTCGGCGAAACCCCAGTTCGGCGAATTGATTATAAATAGTAGGTGTTAAACCGGTTCGGCGAAATGATTTATAGTTGATTAGGCCTTTACATAACTACTTAAAAGGTGTGAATAGATCGATCTACAGCATTGCTATCACATTCCAATTGACCAGTCGCCAACTCCGCCCACATTTTGTCGATCAGCCAATCAGATATCGATTTTTCACACACCCCTCAGCAACGCTTATCTGGCCGCCATTTTGTCCGACAAACAAAGCGTGTTGTACATATGGAATGGACGTAATTTTTAAGAGTATACACAGATTTTATATCAAATGCATGATCATTACTGTTCGATTATTATTCAAAATTGTAGGTGCTATAATACTTTATAAAAGGTTATTATTTTATCTTTATTTCTTGAACATATGAACGAGTAATGAGAAAACAAACACTATAAATAGTTTAACCACACCAGGTGTGTGTTCTATAAAACGTGTTATACCGTTTGATGCACAATATTATTAAGCAGTTTGGGCAACATAATAATTGCCACACGTGCTTATTAATCTCAGCGTAATAGTCGATGATTAATAAATAACAGTATGTTGCGTGGATCTCAGAATGAAGGAACATTAAGGCATTGTTAGGTACTGTACACAAGAAAAGAAAACTATTTAATTACTTAAATGATTTCCAATTATATATTTATTTTCTGTGGATCATAAACAAGGGAAATCATTATAAATTGTTAACTTAAATATTGTTTTAACTAAAGTAAAAACAACACAAAGGTGATTTCAACGCGGCTTAGCCAGCTTAAAGCGACTTCAAGTGTAAAATGTACGGCTTATAATACAACAACAACATTTCTAATACAACATATTTTGATACGGGGAGAAATGTGAAAATTGCAATTAACATATAAGGGCCATCTTGTTATAAATAAGCAAATGCATAATATGCTAAATGTATTCAGTTCGAATGTTCGTGAACAGCACCGTAATACCAACATTTCATTTTTTGATAGTGAAATGTAACAGGTTCGCATTAAACATAAATGAAATAAAATACATATTAGACTATCTGTTAATGAAACCACGAAATTAGGCCTGTATTAAATTATGGTTACAATCAAAATTTAATTTATATCCAAATAAAAATTCGGTGTCTTTTTAAAAATAACACAATAAAACAAAGATCTAAACAATTTTTAATAAACAAAAAACCCATCATGATATGGATATGCCATTTGCATTTAATAAACATATTTTCATAATTATATATGAATAGCCACCGGGTTCACTGTCAGAAGGTTGAATACAAGTTCAAAATCAATATGAAACAAATGCTCATTTTTGCAACGGATTTTTCATCACCTCCCTATATAATATTTATAAGAAACGTTTCTGATAGTCAGTCTGCCGTTAACTCATTTATTTTGATTACGCCATTTCTCTCTAAAGTTTTTATGATTGTATTAACGTTTTACAAAGCAGTTTAGGTTAGTGTGCGGCTTTAATAATTTATTATATAGAAAAGAGCATAATACATCATTACAAATATAGAATTTCCCTCGCGTAATCCGCTATAATTGCGATCTGCTTGTCGGAGTTTTCTAATCACTAGACCACGTGACTATGTGGGCGGAGCGATCGATAATTTGGCGACTGGTCAATTGTCGGCGAAGTGTTAGCAAACACTATTGTGTTGCCCATTAGCAGATCAATTACCTATTTCTTGCCGCACCAAATTGATTACTTTTTATTCAGACTTTTTCCATACAAATGGGGAAATCCAAAAAAGCATGAAAGTAATAAAAATATTATATAAACACACGAATATAAAACATTAAGGGTGCTTTTTAAAATAACAAGTTATTATCAATATTCTTAATTAAGTGTGCCAGGTTTTGCTGCTAAAATATTTCCAGCCAAAAATTAATTTACATTAGAACGGTATTTGAACAGAAATTAATTGATATATAAGCATGTAATGAATCTGCATTTATTTCTTCGGTTTAGATAAACAATATCAAGGACACTCAAATTAATTGTTTATCCACTTAGGACATTTAAGTAGGAATCAAAAGAAAACAAAAGTACAAACTTCATTATTGTATAACGGATAAAGAATTATACCAAAGTTCAAAGGACATCTAAGACACTTTCCTATTGTATGTAACACAATGAAATTTACTAATTGCCAATCAAAGACACACCTTATTGTATTAAGAACGCATGAGATGGCATTAATTACATTTAAGCAACTTACACATCAAAGAACAACCTCAAATGGTTCTTAATTGCCTATAATTTATGGTCACATTAACACATTTTTAGCAAATAATGTATTTAAGTTTTATAACATGATTATAATATTATAATATTAATATTATATCATATACAAGTGAACTATATTTGTCATTATAAACCAAAACATTTTCTATATTTATTATTTTGATTTTATGATTGTTTCATTTTTGATCACTTGTAATTTGATATATTTTAAAACTACCCCCATAGGCCCATTAGAGAAAACCCGTTGTCATTTTCCATATATATAACAATAGTGGAGACGTTTAGATCCCAAAATCTCAATTTTGGTGTGGAAACGTCTGGGGAGGAAACGTCTTGGGATTTAACGGTTTTGTGAGGAAACGTCTGACATTCGTTCAGCAAGGTGAAATGATGCCGACGCAGTAATAACGTATTTAAATTTAAGTTCTCTAAACATTGGAAAGATGTACACGTTTTGTGGGGCGCTCGAAATATCACTGGTCAAAATCAACGCTGATCAATGGAATAATTTCGACAAGAAATCTAGCAAGGTTACTATCTTACTGTAGAAGTAAGAATTCTTTTTACAATTATAATTTTGTTTAAATATGAATATTTTAAGTGTTCGCTAATTTAGTAACACGTATATTTTCATTACATTGACGACTTACGGAAGCCTAGGACCGCTACGTGTCGGTGAAATGTTTTGCACAAGTATCTGTGAGATCCTTTTTTTGTGTGATCGTGGAATCATTTGGCAAGCTGCAGACATACATTATACCGCTTCTGAGCATTTATTTGTAATTGAGTTTAGTTTATTAGTCTATTACAGTCTCATCAGCTTATATACAATCACATCCAACAATAGAACATAAGAATAGTAAAAAACTGCGGCAACTTGGATTGTTGAATAAATTATTTCATCTGGGTATTTTACAGAAAATGTGTCTTTCCCAATGTCATAATTGCCATATTTTAAATATGTATATTTGTGAACATAATGTTGATTTTATGCTTACTGAGACATCCTGAAAGTTTTATAACAATCAATCGCCTATAGTACAGGATTACTTAAAAAAGTGGAACCCTACTTCAAACGCATAGTGTGATTAAAATAAACCGATTATTTAAAATACGAATATGCAGTTATGGAAATGCATCCTTTTTTAATAATTCGTCAATATCGCTCCTAAAATATGCAGTTATTTTAAAATTATGAGTAGTTAAATGAAGCACCCTTAAATCCGTTTACACCGTATATTTGGTTTTGTGATCACACATGATAGCTTTTTGCACATTTAAAACATAATCTAAATATTCGATGCACCTGTTTTATTCTTTACCTTTAATTAATCTACTGTGTCAATTGACCCAGACCAGAAACCAATACATGATATTATATATGCTGCTAGGGCAAATTGAGTCTATTAAGTTGTTTTATTTTTAATTGGTGACAAAAAAACTTGTCATATTAGCGTATTTCAGCTTTCCAGTAAATGGATTTAGTGCAACTTACAAAAGTCGATTTCTTTCTTGATTCTGTTGTTGAAATCATTACCAGCGTTTGATCTTCTTATTAAATTAATATGTAATATGTAATGTATAGTTTATATCCCTGTTTGAACCATTAAACACATTATTTAAGTAGAAAATATACTTTGACAAGGAGTCGCTCTGATAAAAACGACATTTTGTTTTTTATGTTGCTTCTGAGTTTACTACATTTTGTAATCATTTATAAAAAATGAAATTATATTAGAGACCATATACTAAATTCAAAGCCAATTAGCAATTGCAAAATGTGGATTGTACGTCAAATGAGATAAATCACTGCATTACGTAGTATGCGCAACGCGTGAAAGAAAACGGATATCAGGTTTAAAACGGTTTTCGATTGCTTTTTCATTTAAATGTTCATATCAGCAAATCTAAGAAATATTTTTGGACCGAATTTGGAATATATATATGGCAAAATGCCGTCTCTTCGTACCTGTTTTTACTTATAAATATTGAACAAAATGGAAAATATCGCATGTCAATCCCGGGTTCCGCTTGTATTATTGAGACACCATATATAACACACGGATTAGACTCTTGAGTCAAAGCTCACATTATGTCGCGACAGGCCATTGACATCTCACCAAATCTCCCTTGCTTCTTGCTTAGTTAATCAGCTTTAAAATGACAACCAATGCATGAGAATCGGACAATACGAAGTTTTTTATCAAAGAGCCAGAGCAACCACATTCTTTTCAAAAACCGGAATTTATCAAAATAGCCCGAATTTCTACGTTTAAAATGTCTCATGTTAATCTGTACATAGACAAAAAATATTAGGAAAAATGGAAATACATTCACGTCAATTTTGATTGCTCACGTATTAAAATGCAACACTTATCGTTAAAAACAGAACAACAAATCTTCCGCATAACATGTAAGATATTTATATGGTTTGTAACAGACTATTCAATATGTCTTTGTAACAATCGTTCGAAAAATTCAAGTCAAATTTTTTCAACCTTTTCTGTCCGAAATGGATTATATTTACAAAATGGACAGGAAAATATCCACCCAAAACGGTGACGTTATCTTTAAACGTATATGAGCTCTTCAAAAAATATGTAATTACATTTACGTCATTGCCTTCTAGAAACCGATAAATTATTGAAAACAGACTTAACTATTTTCAACGAGTTCTCATTTTCAACAGCTTGAAAGTATACTTATACAGACTTGATAATAGAAAGTACTGCATTAAATAGACACCTAGTCAAAGAGCCTTTTTTTCACATCGCAGGTGTGCTTTATGTATGGGAAATACCTAGTTAAAGTGAAATCTGACAAAACAGGTGTGCTTTATGTATGGGAAATACCTAGTTAAAGTGAAATCTGACAAAACAGGTGTGCTTTATGTATGGGAAATACCTAGTAAACGTAAAATCTGATAAAACACGTGTGCTTTATGTATGGGAAATACCTAATTAAAGTGAAATCTGACAACAGGTGTGCTTTATGTATGGGAAATACCTAGTTAAAGTGAAATCTGATAAAACAGGTGTGCTTTATGTATGGGAAATACCTAGTTAAAGTGAAATCTGACAAAACAGGTGTGCTTTATGTATGGGAAATACCTAGTTAAAGTGAAATCTGACAAAACAGCGCATTTAGCAAAACAATGTATGTATGTATGTACCACTTATATGGCAGTGTCCGACAAATCCATTGCCCGGAGCCCGGGGGCTACCGAAATTTACATGTAATATCTACATGTAGTCTATGATTTTCTTTGGTACATTTACATTTAAATAAACGATGCCTGTATTGTAACATTAATTTACGGTATTGACTGTGTACATCAGACTACTTGCTGTTTTATGTATATGTATGTATACATATTATGAATATGTAAATGAAGAAATAAAATAAAGATGAAAACCTGCCTCGTATCATTTTGTAAGAAAATTTTATGGGCTACCAAATATTTTTATTGGTAGCCCAGTGGGCTACCTGAAAAATAAGAAATTTGTCGGACACTGTATGGACATTCCGTATTTGTATATTAATGCAATTAAATGTACAATATATTAAGTACACACGTAAAGATGTTGCTTTCGAACAACTTTTTTTTAATTGTTCATGCGAATATGATTTAATCGAGCTCACATGTAAGATGACTATAAGCCTATTAGGCCTGGTGTTCTTTTATGCATTGTATATATGTCTGTTAATTCCTTGTACGTAAACATATGTCACTATCATGAATGATTCTCTTGTCTTGTCTTATGTAATTTTTGTTAGCAAGCATGTGTGAAAATACGTGATTATAATGCATTATTTGGTCAAAAAATACATTTAAAAGCATAACTTTCCAACAATGGTGTAATTAATTGATTCTAAATTTTTAGTTTATTATTATATGCTCTATGAAACTTTCCCTGAATTATATATATTATCGTTGTTTAACCATCCACGCATTACGAGAAAATCGGAGTGATTGTTTGTTGAGAGTTTGAACACCGTGACTTAGCTATGTGTTAAAAAGACGAAGTCGTAAAACGTAGGCTCTAAATAATATTGATTAGTGTTCATCCCGAATATTATTTATGCAATATTCAGCTGTATAATACATAATGTACCATACGTATGTCCGAGACGTCGTACTGTTGCGGAATAAAGCCTGTGTGTCTGTGTGATTTTACTGTCAAAGGGCGAAACTCTATTCCATCTAAATGATGTTGATATCATTTGCAAGTGTACACTTCAGTGAAAATATTCGTATCAATATAATTGCAATATTTCATGTAACACACAATGAATATGTAATGTAACCTGTGGCTCTTTTGGAAGCATAAACTGCATCCAAGATATATAATAGTAGACCCGGTTTCTGTTCCTGAGTGGTAATAGAGAATGCAACACCTCACACCCTAGCTAAACCAACCGCGCACTTGTATTAATCAAAGCGATGAAGGCACTGAATTTGTTCGTTGTTGTATAATTTTAGACGCATCCCAGTTTTCAAAATTATGTTAAATCTTTTTATATCGCGAGTTTGAAATAACAAAAACCATTCAAATTTATAAAGAGTGTGTCTTAAAGCACTGGTCGAAATGTTATTTTTTCATGTCATTAATAAAATAATATAAATAAATCTTCATTTTAGGAAAACAGGGCTTAATGCATATGCATTAATTGTCATCCCAGTACCAGAAACTCTCCTTAAACGAAAAACACCCTAAAATCAGAAAGTGTCATCCTTGATTAGCTTGTGCGCAGTGTGCACAGACTAATCCTATTTAACATGCATTAAGCCCTCTTTTCCCTGAAAGCAGCCAATATGTACAGATATCAATGACATTAGATCGGCCAAGGTTGTCTTACAAGCTGTTAAATACTTTTTATAACATTCACACTATGTAGTGTACCAGTGGGAACTATAAACAGACAGATGCGGTGGTTAGAGCAGACGCTCCTAGCGTTCGTCGTCTGCTTAATTTTACTGCAGTTATCCATACAGGCAGTGGTTATGGTTCCTAGTACTTAACAGCACACTGACTTGCAAAATTGCCTCTACATTATTTGTGAGCTAACGCTCATAAATAAAAACGGCATGGTTGAAGAGTAGTGGTCGTGATTTCTTCAATATCTTTCCTACATTTCTCATCATTTAAGAGAGTATTTGAAAAAAAAAAGCTTTCTACATTGTAAAGTTGCGTTTTGCGATTTTTCTGTGTTCTTTGATACAAATATTTCATAATGAAGTCACACATTTAATTTAAAGGGTCATATTAACTAAAAGACTACGCACACATTAGTTGTGTTTTCATAATTTCTACAATATCGAGCGACTGTGACATTTTATTTCACCATGCATTTACTGTTCGCGTTCGCATTTGTTTAATGTTCTTGTAAAAATAATGGAAATCCACGGTATGAATGTCGATTGTATTTGTTTTTGTAAAAAAAGTACAAGAACGGACATATGAGCCCATTTATATGAGTATCCGTTATGTGTACATAAGTACTGATTTTTTATAACGTTTTGTTGATTGTTACGAACTATATCCAAAAGTGACATGATTAAAGGGATATTTTAAACTTGGCCGTTTAAATAAATCTGAATGCTTCACTGCTTAGGGCGGTGTCACACTGGGTTGCGAATGCAAGCTGCATATTTGCGAACAGCAAAGCCAGATAGGTTCAAATATGTCGCGAATGTTCTCAATTACTTCGCATGTCCTCGCTTTCTAGTCGCATGGAGTTACAACGTATCACACTGGCTTTGGATTGTCAGCGAAACATTTTCGAATGACATTCGCGGGGAAATCGCAACAGTTCTCGTTTTCGGCACATGAGTCACATGCTCTCGCTTTCCTGTCACTTATACTTTTGATTGTATAACTTGTTGGAAAAAAACGTCGCAAATCAGACGTAGTTTAATCTAGGACACTACACTGAGAACGGGTTGAGATTGCTTCAAGAACTACATGTTCGGGCCGATTTTCGAGTATTTCCGAAATTTGCTTCTTTTTGTTTTGTACCTCAAAGTTCCGTACGAATATGCACGAATTTTGCGCCATTTTCGCAACGCTTTCGTGCGAACTCCGCAAGAAAAGATAACGAGAGTGTACCTTGAGTTATAAGCGCGCATAAGAACGTAAACATTATTTTTTCATGAAACTTAAAAAATGGATAGATGGCAACATGGAGATCAAGCACATCATTATATTTTGTTCCTATGGCAACACATAAGCTAGAAAGTTATTTTAGTTTGTTCCTGTGTAAAAAAAATAGTTGCTATGGCAACATATAAGCTAAAATTGGTAAATTGTCATTTTAACAATTGTCACAATTTTCTGAACTGTGCCTTTGAAAAATTGGTGAATCACTGATATTGAAACCAATAATTCGGTTATCTATCATTTTTTTCACTTCAAAACCTGTCTTAGATATAAATAATCTTCCAAACTGTCAAAGGATGAAGAAATCCTCATTGGTAGAAAACTACGCTCCTTCATTCTAAGCTGATTCATCGAACTGAACAAACGCCACGGTATGTTCTGAATACATGATGAAAAACACACGAATTTTGTACCGTTTGACGTCGATAATGTTACTTCGCCCGACTTTTTTTCAAGTGTTCTTGCATGTGTTCATCCGAAAAGTTTACATTTCCACGAACGTCTTTTGAAATTTGAAAATCATGCGCCGTCTCATCATAATCTTTCAATGACGGAACTGTACCTCGAAAAAATGGCTGTATTTTTTCATTTGATAGTCTCAGAGTTACTAATTAACTGCGGATAATTAATTCGGATAAATTGCATTATATTTACCCAGATTGTAATTACACTGTTTTTTCAGAATGCAGCCAGACTCAGACTCCGAACACGGTACAGCTGATCCTGTTATACCAGTTCGTCAAAGATCTCCACACCAAGCAAGTAGGTGCATTAACCTCACTATAATTACAACTTCTGTCACATTCATATGAATGCTGCATTCTGATTAGATAAGTTGTTCACGTGACCGGTTTTTATTTTCCGATGAACCCACTTCGTATGCAAATTTATACATGAATTTTCATGACGCTACTTTCTGGTCATAAACAAGTTGCCAACATGACGTTATGTTTTGGGCGAAACTTAATGGCGTTGTTTTTTTATTGGTCAATAGCGAATTTGACGTCATATTTATTGTGCGAACTTCAACGATATACCCGTTTGACGTAGATGAAACAGAAACTGAAAAAAGATTCTTACGCTAAATTTAAAAGGTTTTTATGACACTTACCACGAAAGAATTTCAGCTTTAAGATCATTTTGTGTTGTAATTATAAGAATTGAATAGCATTTTTCTGCATTTTATCAGTGTATGAACTGTCAGGAAAAATACGCCTAATTTGCATAAACGCCGTCTATTCAATTCTTAAGTATACGCCTCTGTTATAGCTCTTTTGTCACGCAGTGTCAATGCAAACTTTTGTTATCGTTTTTTTCGTCTACCGTCTTACGTCTTTCCGTCCGTTTTCAACATTTAAAACGTTAACACTCATCAATTTTATTTTCGTATTCATCTAATTTTAAAAGTATCTCAATCTAGGTCAAGTTTGAATAGTGGTAGTATTAGTAGTAGTAGTGGTAGAAGTAGTAGTAGTGGTTGTGGTGGTGGTGATGTTTGTGGTAGTGGTGGTAGAAGTAGTAGTAGTAGTTGTTGTTGTTGAAGTAGAAGCAGCAGCAGTAGTAGTAGTAGTAGTAGTAATTATATTATTATAAGCATCAGTAATTATGTCGATTTACAATCAATTTTCCAAACATACATATGTCCAAGAAAAGGTCATTATTTTGTGTTAGTCAACATGAAAATTCCAAATGACTGACATGGCAACTCAGGTTATCACACTACATTATTTGTTTGCGTTTTATGTTAAGTCAATTTTCTTGAAAAATGGTAAACTCTATTCAATAGTTCAAATGTTTTCTATGTTGTACTTAATTAAATGCAAGATTTATGTTAAATGTACACCCGGGCAGTCCAGTATTCCTCCGTTAAATGGGATGAATTTGCAACGACGTCGATTGTCACGTCAACTTGATTAAGGAACCCACCGTTGCATGAACATCGTTGGTTTGTAATCTTGAAGTTATTGCGATGCTATCGAATGTCAGCAAATGTGTTATTTTCTTACCTTGTGAGGACATGCAATAAACTAAAGTTGTAATCTTACATAAAACAAACTGAGAATCAGAAGTATGTAGCTGCAAATCGTAATTTCAAATACAGTAGAATTGTATTTTTGTTTGCAATAAAGTGAATTTAATGGGTTAAAGTGATATTATGGGCATCTAACAGTTTAAAGGTGTTTATCGCAACTGTTGTTTATTTTTTGGTGTTTTCACCTCATACACTTATATTTGTTAACGCAGCATCAACATACTAAAACAATATCCCGGAAAGAGAAAATAATGCATTTGAATATACACCGTACTTTCGTTTGACAACAGATCATGCATGTACGATGTGTACCCAAATTTAGTTTTAGTGCAGATTCGTACATACGACACAAACACACAATAGTGTTTTACGGATCATTTCGGCTTACAGGACTGGGTGGGTCACGTAAGATTTTGAATATAAAATATATTTAAAAATAAAAAAAAAACTAGTAGCAAGATGAGTTGCAGATAATTGGTCAGTTTCCACATTTTTACTCTTTTGACCTGTTAACTCTTTTCGGCTAAATTCAACAGTGAAAAATGCCCATAATATCACTTAAAATAAACATATTATAGTGTCATCATCATACGATAAGGGCTTACGTGGATTGACGTATTAATGTTTGATACATAAACGTTATTTATCGTTTGTTACAAACTGACAGATCTACAAAATGTTGTAGAATGCGCGTAATTATTTTGACGCTAGTACGTTATAAAACGCAGTATTTTTTCATTAATTGCATTTAAAGCGAGTATATACGATCTTGTCAACTATTTATTAATTAATATAAAATGTGTAAAAAAACACTTAGTAAACATATATTTTATATAAATTAAAATAAAAGTAAAGAAGAACATGTGTCGTAAAGTGCTAAATAAACCAGATATTTAATTCTGAAATCGAAAAAAGCTGTACAGCCGAATTCGCCAGCATGTATATCATGCATGTAGGATGTGAATCTAAATTTAGTCAAACGGTTCATTTTAAATTCCTGCATCGATATCAATTCATACGCCACACGAACACTAACTAAAATGACGAATGCTTCCGAAGTTCGGTTATTGTAGTAAAATATTTACGAAATATATTCGTTACAATCGGCTCGGGGCGCTAATTTGTCTTTGCTGCATGTTATGAAATTCGTCTTCAATGTATTTTTTTTCTTGCCTATTTTGTGCTATTGTAACATATTTTATCAATATATTACAATTTAACACATATAACAAAAATCGTATAATCTCGCTTTAAAGTGCCATAAAAATGGCGTTAAACGTGACACACACATATCTAACAGTTTTTGGAAGGATTTAAGTCGAATTTTTAAAACTAGTGATGATATATTTCCACGTATGCTGGCTATTTTTCACGTGAATATGCAAATCTACGATTATTCATCAATGAAAACAATCAATCAGAATCCAAGTACGAACTATAAACAATGAACACGAAAGCTTGACACAATCATTTTTTCTAATTGGACAGCTTTTGTGAGTGTGTTCGTAATTGTAAAATTGTTAAATTATCACGAAACATAATACAAGATCGATTTTAATCTCTTCTGCTCCATTATGCTGGGCGAGGCAAATATTTATATCTGTGTAAACACAGTAAAGGTGTGTAGTGGCAGTAGAAGAAGTAGAAGTAGTAGTAGTATTTGAAATACAAAAAAAGTTTAACTGCAGAAACTAAGCTAATCAAAATAATTAAGAACTACTGGTAAGATACTGTCAGGAAAATGTCAGTGTCATACATTAGTTAAAAATGGATAAAAGAAATCATATACTCTAGTTCATCAGATCACCGTGAAGCGGATTACTGTAATGTTTATTATTAAACAAGTTTCAAAAAATTTAGTCACTTTCATAAGGACTTTTTGACAATGATAAATATTGTGACATGACCCTAAAAATGAAAATAAACAAAAGTTATTCATTTCAATTCATGAAAAAACAAGCGCTCTCTCTTACCTCGATTTTACTATTGATACATTGTACCTCATGTATTTTTTCACATAATTTGATTGTTTAAGTAACTATCGAAATCAGTAAAAAAAAAAAGGAATTAAATTATCATTATATCGATTTCTGTGCTTTTACATCGTACGACCTCCGAGCGGCTTAATGACTACCAAACGTCTACTGTGCGTCCAGTCTATATACGGCCTATCTGGGTTCCGTCGGTTTTTGATGCCTTTTGTGTGTTAATTATTGTTCTTGTTCATTTTGTTTCGTAAAGTCATTTCCTATTTTACCTCATAGAATGTTTAATTTGTTTAAGATTTGCTGATATGAAGTCAAAATTCCAAATTATTCTAGAAATGAGACTAGTATATAAAAACGTGGTCATTCATCATTCGCACTAATAAAACACGTTAATTGTCTTTCACCTTTGCCTCAGTTACTCGTAACTCGCTGTTTTGTGATACAAATCTTTCTTTGGCAGCAAATTTTGGAAGATATCCGATGTATTTTTTTAAGATTACGTATAAAATCCAAGCAAATGTTGATTTTTAGTCAAACAAAAGCAAACGGACAGTGGTGAGGGGATTTTTGCACCTGTCGACTAGTGACGATATATTGATATTTCTTATGACGATTGATTAAATCTGTCGTCATAATTGATGGCTTCATACGAACATTAATAATTATAACTTTGTGACTGAGTAAGTCATGTCACTTAGCGCACGTGCGCTGTCTTAAACACAAATGTAAGTCGGGGTTTTACAACATCGATAATTGGCCAATTAAAAAACAAATTATATTGAAAAGCAATATCTGAGAAATATGTTGACTTGTGCTGTATGGAGTGTAACGATTTTTATCTGACATCAGATGGGGTTATGCATCATCTCAATAACATAGCTGCAGAGTTCAACCGCCAGGTGGTTTACATGAGAAACAACCCAGATCGACAAAACACTCTCGCCGCCCGAGTGAGGAGAGACTTCTCACCAGCCTCTTCGCCATCAGCAAGATCGCCAAGAGTTCGTCGTGTCTTGTCGCAAGGTGGACGCGGACGCCGTGCGCCTCAACTACGTCCGTCTGGTTTGTCTGAGACGTCCAGAACAACGTTCGGTGAACAATATAAATTACGAGGAGCTGAACGAATATGGTCTAGGTAGACATCTAAATTAAATTTAAAATCTGTAATACGAAAGTAATATTATTTGAAATTGTCGACCATTTTTTCTGCATCATGAAAATGAGTTACGAAGTGTCTAGATTACCTGTTAGAGCTTGAAAATTTTGATAGGAATGGGAGATATCTCACTTTGAAAGGATAATAATTTATCAGCAGTCCCAACTTTTTTCCGAACTTAGACATATTTTCGCGGGAAATATCCAGGCAAAATAGCACATTCTCTATGTTTTATCTTACTTTTTCACAGGAGTGAACCAATTGAATGTGGACAGCAACAACATGACATCCATTCCACTGTCGTGAACAGACACCGAGGTGCGTGCTTACATAGAGCGGGCTTTTCCGGCGTTAACGGGCCAAGAGTACGAGGTCCACCGTGCCCGAAGAGGGGGTGTGCTAGAAGCATTGACAGACCTGAACCCAGTGGCTATACGGACATATCTACTTTCGGGACGGGCGCGTCTGAACAACACGCTGTCACTTTACATTGTGCCATACTTTTGCCTCGATTTAATTTCCGATACAGTCCGATACAGTCTGCCGATATTTCGATTCGATGTGACAATGCATGTACCGACTTATATTTATCCTAATTCTATTCTATTTTTGACAAATCATCTTTTTGAACATAATATTGCACATAGTTGTGGCCAATGTAAACAGTTATTTATAATGGCCGATCATCTTGATAATGTTGAATTGTTTGACCTGCCTGCTAATAATGAAGCGGCTGTTTGGCAGCATTTTTCAAGTATAATTTGAGTCAATTTCTTGTCAAATATTCATGCATTGATCTTAAATTTAGTCAAAAGGACAGAAATGTCTAGTCTACTGAAAACACAAGTATTATTTGTCAATATTTGAGAACCATTATACCTTGTCATGTAATAAAAAATCAAATCGCAAAATCAAGAATCAGAGGGTAACAAATCGAATCGAATTGTGAGATTTCTGAATCGTTGCAGCCCTATTATGGACTGGACAAGGGATACACACACACACGAACAGGGGTAACACTATATGCCCCATGGAGGGGGCCTAAAAAAAGGTCACTAGGTCAAGATCTATGCCAAGTTTCTGTAAGCAAGAGTGTGTATATTAGGGCTGTCACGATTCACCGGTATATCGGTATATCGCGGTGCATGTTGTGAAAAAAAATCGCACCGCGGTACGGCGTTGCCTATAAGCACAGATATAAATACATTACATATTTATTTTGATAAAGATATCGTTTCGAAAACTGTAGAAGCGATTCAAAAGGGCTAAATAAATAATCCGTTAATATCCAGGTCAAGCAAGCGCTTCCACTGGTAGATGTTTAACTTTCACGTTTAAAATACGGCGATGTATGGGTCCGTACCTTTTTTGGAGTTTGGGACAGATTTCCTTTGCAAATAAGTTCATAATTATCCAAAAGATGTTTACTCTATTTCTTATTTTCTTTCTTTAGTATATCGATCGTTCAAAGCATGGCACTTCCGAATAATGTTATCTTAAGATTATGAATAAGTCGAGGAAGAGTCAGAACGCTACGGATTTTCAATACTGGGCCTGCTGACTCCGCATTTTAAACATGCTCTTGAAGCGTTCGATTTACACAGATTGTAGTCACAGCTATTGTAAACAACATGGCGGACATTTTAGAAAAAGACGCGAATAACAATAACAATGACTACTTCTATCAAGTTTATTACAGTTTCTTTTACAGTTTCTAGTCATACTATGATACAAGTGTTTTCTGATTATTGAGTTTAATAAAGTTTGTAAAACTTGTTATTCTGCTGTTTTCTTCACAGATACATATTCTGTAAAATATCGCGGTACGTACCGCGATACAGTGTTGCTGTACCACGATATACCGCGGTACGCTCACAGCGTATTGTGACAGCCCTAGTGTATATGGTCAAAATTACATGTCAGTAGCTTGACAAAATAAAATAAGTTTTTTTCTCATATTTGACCCAGTGACCTAGTTTTGGATCCCACATTACCCAGGCTCAAACTTCGCCTAAAAATCATCAAGTTTATATTTTGACCATATATCATGAAGATTGAATAAAAACTGTGATCACTAGTGTTTTAACAATGTTTTTCTATAATTTGACCTTGTGACCTACTTTTTAAGCCCACATGACCAAGGTTTAGGCTTGATTTTAAGATCATCAAGAACATTTTGACCAAAGATCATGACGACTGAAGTAAAAATGTGGCCACAGGCACTAAATCTTACAATGGTTTTCTTTTATTTGACCTAGTTTTTAATTCCATATGACCCAGATTTAAACTTGACCTACAAATCATCAAGATAAACATTTTGACTAAAAGATCATCAAGACTGAAGTTTGATGAAGATCGGACCAAAATTGTGCCTGCTAAAGTGCGGACGTCAAGAGTGACAGACAGAAACACACACAAAAGGGTGAATCAATATGTTTCACACATCACTAAAGCAGTTCACAGTATAGCCATTTCTTGAATAGTAATTACCAAACAGTAGTTGTGGAAACCAAGATATATTGGTTATCTGTCTGGACTGCCCAATCAAAAATACATTTACCTCACAAGCTTATGGTTGCCATCTATATGCCACAGTGCATTTGGTCCAGGAACTGAGTATGTCCTTCTGAGTATGGTCTGTGTCCATCGCATAGCTACTGCTGCTGAATCAACCCTTAGCAACGCCTCTGCCACTCTGTCATGCTGAACTCTGATCCCTTCGGCAACTAACTGGCCTAAAACATTTCTCTGTCCAAGCGTTGGATTTCCTGAAATAAGAATGTAATTGACTAAATTATTGTTGCTTCAAGAGGTACTGACAAGATGCATCTTACAGGCAATGAGCCCTTTCATGTCTAGATTAAGTATGTGTTTACCCTCACCCTACCCATGGCCTTTAAGGTAGGGTAGGTAGGTAAGATATATTTCTTTTCTTCATTTTTTGTACAAGTTGCATACAGCAGCTTGATATTACTATTATTTTTATTCCACTATGTGCAACCTTGTTAATACATATACATAAATTAACCCTGTCCTTTTTGAGTCTAAGACATAACACTGCTAATAATGTTGCAGTTTTTGCTTGATTCCCAATGCATATACACTTGTTATTGAACGTACCAGTACATCATACTTTTTGGCCTCAGAAAAAAAAAATTGATTTGGCAATATAATTTTTCAGGCAGGAGGGTATTTTGACGGGTAGGTAGCGGGAGGGAAACAAACAATATTTTAATTGAGGCTTAACAGCATTCCAGTCTTCCCTTAAACCTTGAAATACATGACCTTAAGTGTCAGAAGAGCTGTTTGTCAAACAGAGCTTAACTATTCAAGCCCATTCTCAACTAGACCTATCACTATAAGTCATTTAGTGATTCATACTCTCACCATAAGCCTCGATGTAAAAGGTGATACTTAAGTTGGTCTAAACTCAAATTCCAATTAAAAATCTGAAACAATTTCTAAAGGAAAAACTAATATCAGTACTTATCAACATACACATGTTTCAACTTTAGTAACATTGACCTTGAAACTAGAGGGCCAAAACAATCTTAAGTCAGGTATCCACATAAACTTAACCTTCTGAAATTTTAGTTTCAGTACATGAACTCTTTCTGAAGAAACAATATATTAACCGCAAACCTTTTCTATTTTTTTACGTGCAGGGCCATTTCTACACTTTTGGGGAATGTGGTCGGGGACCCTAGAGGGGGTAATTTTGTGCCGTTTTGGAAGAAAAGGGGAATTTAAGATCTTTTTAACAACCATTTAACACTTAAAATTGCTTTATTTTTATATAGTTTATATAAATATACATTTAATCAATGGTTAATAGCGGGATATCAGCTGACAGGGCTTTTCATTAGGTAATTGGGAAGAGGCCCCAGCCTTCCAAATTGGGAAATTCATGCACGATAACTGCTCATTTAGGAAAGACCATGTTTTTGTGTTGTTGTTTTTTTTTAAATTGAAACACTTACAGGGTTTTTTTTGTGTGCAAAAGACACATTGCAGTCCATTCTTAATCATATTAGAGTTTATTGCTTTCAATTTGGAAGATGTCTAACATGTCTAAGTAATACAAACAAACAAACAGTTTTTCTTACAATAAAAAAACTACCTTATTTTCAGTTGGGAAGTAGCCGAATTGTGTTTGCTAGCCTAGCATAAATAACGTAAAGAACTGACAAAATTAATGAACATACCCTGTGTGAATTGCCTAATTCGACTGTCTAGATCATCATCTGATATGTCGGAGAATGTGTGTCTTCTATTCAAGTTGAACTCCCTGAAATTTTCATAGACACTATGAATGTTAATAAATTACCATTGTATGGAAATAATGACATAATAGACTTGGTTAGTTTTAATTTCTGGTAGAACCAGATTTCAGTATTAGAATTTAATGTCATGTTACACAATGTGCAAATATATAAATTATTTTGAAAACATTACAGTAATCAGACAAACAAATGAATTTATCATATGGAATAATAAAAGCATTCAATCAAAAAAAATATTAAGATGTACAATTTAGTTGACCTAGATTTTGGTGTCTTTTTGTATTTCAATGCATAACAGTAAAAACATACTTTCTATTGTTATCTCCAATTCCCAAGTGACATCTGCGTGACCATACCAGCATTAACAAAATTCACTACATGTATCACCTCACATTCAAAAGATATATTTATATTTAATATTGCAAAGCGGCAAAACCACTGTATAATACAATAGTAACAATCAATACTTCAACATAATCAATTTTCACTTACTGCAATCTCCTTTTAACACTAGACACACTGATGCCAATCATTGAAGCAATGTCTTTGTTTGAGAAATTCATCTCGAGCAGTGTCTCTAGCTGGTCACGTGAAACAAGGTACTTAGGTCTGCCAACTCCACCACTCTGGACATCTGGCCTAGCAACACTTTGTTCTTCTGCATTCCTACAATCGAAAACATACATTATAATTATTTAAAGGTAAAAATATTGTGCAAAATGATGGTTTCCAGGCTCAGAGCAGGGTTTTTTTGGCCCAATTTCTAGCCGAAATTCGGCTATGTTCCCAATCCCAAAAAGTATACCTTTTTCCCAAAATGTGGCAAAAAATTCCCAATTCCCCCCCCAAAAAAAAAATTTTTTTTTAAAGAAGTGTCTAATGCGTATTTTATCTCAATTTTATTTCAATTACATCTAACAAAGTATTATATGATTTTGTTCTTTTAATTTGAATGATTATAAAGAGTTATGTCAAATTTAGTATTTCCCTAATCAGTGGACTTTTCGTGTGAAAAAAAGGCTAATGAATTTATTTTCCCAATTTCATGAAAATGCAGATAAAATGCCCAATGCCAAAGCCATGGGCTATCTTCCCAAAAAGTGGGAAAATAATCTGCAGAGGGTCACTCAACCGATTTTTCTATAGGGTGGAGCGGCTGGTATATCTGTTACCCAACCCGTATCTTATACCGATATTTGAAATCATCAAAAAGTTTACATCATTACATATTTGAAGCGAAAAAGGTATACCTTATCACATATTTTTGATTCATTGTATGCATTTAATCAATTACAAGGAAAATGAATGTTGACGTCATAGCGGAGAGGGAAATGTAGCCCTTGCCCATGCATAAAATCGGTTGGGCATGAAATTCAAAGCTGGGGTACATTGTACTGTTACTAAAGGACCAAATTAGAAATAATTGCCCCGCTCACATAGGCCACACACACCCAAAATTATGTTTTAACATAATTTCTTCATTTATTAACCGGTTAACTTCAAATTGAAACTGAACATTTCTTATGACAGGATCGCTCCCAACTATCCATGACCCCATTACCCATCCTCTAATATATAATATAAAAATGCTCGGTCTTACAGATTTTTGGATCTTGTCAGACCACCTGTCAGTTATTTTTTCAGAGCTTTCGCCAAGTCTACCAAAACATAATTATCTGAACTTGAAGACTATGTGAATTAGCAAATAAGTGTAACATGTAAAAGAGTGAAAACTATGCACTTTTTTTAAGCTTGTAAGCCCGATCGAGCCATTTAAGCTTGATTGAGCTGTATAGCCTGATCGGACAATTTCACCTGCCTTTCATACCCCAGGGAAGGACGATTTTTTTCTTATGGTTTTTCAAATCCTGGGTAAAGTCCCTGATAAATACCCCGCAAATTGCCCCCACCTTTTTCATTGATATGGTCACGGCTACATTTGCCTAAAAGCCCCGCACTGACCTGGCAGTGAAGGGACATCGGACAAGTTGAAACATGAGACTGTTGCCCCATCCTTCCCTGGGGTTGGGGGGCCATGATTTCAAGTGACCGATGCATTATTTGGAAACAATACAGGTTTGAAATTCATGCAAAATTCAGAATTAAATAATTTTGCACATTAATTGAAATGTTTGGGATGGTGGAAAATACCTTTTCATTTCTTCAATCACATCCATCGCTGCCCTGAAACTGTCGAGTAACGGTGTAAACTCGGGATATGATGTGGTCATTCTGTTCACATTTCTGGCCAGAGCACCCAATTGGTTGATTGACTACTCTTAAGAACCTATGCCGTACTAAAATGTATGCCTGGAAACCGTCCCGGACAGTTTCCCGGACGGTTTGTAATCCACAAAATAAATCGCCCGGTACGGTTTACAGACGCACGAGCGGTTCAAAAGTAAGAAACTGTCCGGGACAGTTTAGTAAACCGTCCGGGACGGACCCAGCGTTTATCCGGACACGTCCGTTCCGGCAGAAATTTCCGGATTAACGAATCTTCCGGATTATCGAACCAGTGCCGTTTCAAGAGTTAAATATTTACCTTATGTTTATGTACATTAACATACTTATTTCGAATCGAGAATGATATTTTCTTGTTTAGCAGACATTTCTTTAGATTAAAAAATCAAATGTTGTTAAACAATTTAAATACAAAAACGCGTAATTGAATTTTAGTACATGTACACGCATGACGTTAAGCTTTGTGAATGTTACAATCACACAGTTAAGCGTTGATAGCTTAGTATTGAATCTATATTCCGTTGCTGTATACACTTTCCATGAGGACTGCGTGTATCTCGTGTGATACTGCCGCAGTGAAAAGACGTTGCCGTGGGCGGCACGCGAGCTGTAAGCTGGTGACGTCAGAGAGTTACAAATTAAGGGTGTTGAAGGCAAATGAAAATTAAACATAAAACTGCGATACTGTTTTAATATCTTTATTTATAACCAGTCTTATACAACAGAATGTTGAAATGATTAAAATATCGACACGTAACGTTCGATGCGTTTTAAATTGATTGCTGAAATAATTCTAGCACACATTTCACGCATAACAAGGTCATTTCGTAAAAAAAGTCCGTCATTTTTGTTTGGCGACACTCCTTGAAGGTTCAGTCTTGAAGAACAGTCTTCATTCACCAAAGCTGGTCCAGTGATCGCTGGCTGTTTTGATGGTCGTTGTTTGTAAAACCGGTACCCGTCTGCTAATAATATTTCACGCCTCGGTAATCGCGCTTTTGTTAAAACGACGGCGATTGGCGATTAAGCCTAAAAAAACACTACTTCACGCCTCAGTGATTGCGCTTTAATTATACAGCGGGTGGGTGATTAAACCCCCATGTAGGAAGCATCCGGATATACGAGACATAATTACAGCTAAATACACAGATAGGTGTCGCGAAATATACGTTCGGATCCGAAACGCGAGATTCCGGACTTAACGGGGCAAAATACTGCATAATAAAGGCGTTCCCCTTGACTTTCGTCCGGATCGCGAGATTTCCGGACTATCGAGATCCGGATGAACGCAGGGTCACTGTATTTTCGTTTGATGGCATCCCATTCTGCTTTAAATAGGATTTAAATTCCATATCGTATATATCGATTTTGATTAATAAAAGCATAGCCCTCAATAATTTGTTGCCTGATGTTTCTGGAGTTTCGTCATATATCTATATTCAATAAAAATTCTCTTTCTCTGAATACCTTTCGAACAAAAAATATTCAAAAACAGACACAAACACACACCTTTAAATATGTAAACTAATAATGAATATGTTATGTATTTGTAAAAGACTAAAAGAAAGCTTCCGTCCGCGTGTGACATGATGACACATTGAGGGTTCTGAAAGAATTGATCAATTTGGAAGGACTGGTGCAAGTCGACAGAGAATACGAGAACGCCAGCAGCGCAGTTCTCCTCATTTGGCATATAGGTTACTTATTGCCTTTAGTGGGCGTCGGTTATGGACGTCTCAACTCTCCATCCCTGTTTAACCTTGTCCCTGAGAAGGTTAGACACGAGGCAATCAAAGAACGCAACACCTCCATATCAAATGGTGGCAGGACCATCGTTCACTTGCGATTTACTGAGGGTTATTTAGCTCAATTATGGTACTAGCAGTGAACTCCAATACCTTACCAACAGACATTCTGAAAGAACAGGAGCTTATGGGATGGAACAGCACGAACAACACCAACCAACGCAAACGTTACCATGAACGGCGAGGTGCTGAGAGATGTGAACAGATTCAAGTAATTTGGAGTAACCTGTCAAATTATGGCACCCAAAACTTCTGAGGTCGGGATAAGAATCGCCATGGCGGTTACGGCAAGACTGAGCATGTTTTGATCAACCAGTTCCACCAGCTTCACAATCTAGTACAGGTTCTATAAGTATCTGGTAGTTTCCATCCTACTGTACGGCTGCGCCGCCAGGACGCTCCACGCGGACACAAAACTCAAGATGCAGGCCTTCGAATAAAAGTGTGTCTTGTTCTGATAAAACTGGGCTTAATTCATGTGCGTAAAGTGTCGTCCCAGATTGGCCTGTGCAGTCCGCAAGGGCTAATCAGGGACGACACTTTCCGCCTAAACTTGATTTTCGGTAAGAAGAGACTTCCTTAAAACTAAAAATATCATAAAAGCGGAAAGTGTCGTCCCTGATTAGCCTGTGCGGACTGCACATGCTAATCTGGGACGACACTTTACGCACATGAATTAAGCCCAGTTTTCTCAGAACAAGACAAAAGTGTCTCAGAAGACTGCTCCGCATCTCCTTCAAAGATCACAAGACAATAGAGACAATCATATCATCAAGTTATTTTAATTCCTTCTGTATCTTGAAACAATTTAGTTTGAAGCAGGATTTATGGCTTAAATGTTAATACTTTGCTTGGTATGTCAAGTGTTCCGCTAAATAGATTGGGATATTTGATTGCAACAAATTTTGTCATTTTCCCTACCTGTGTACACTTAAAAATATTTGGAAGCCATCTAACGATAATTTTCAACGATGATTGTTAATGTTGTATGATACAATGATTTATATTTTTCCTCCTGTTTAAATCATTTAAATGTCCATATAAACCAGAGGAAAACGTGTAATAAACGGTGTGTAAACCATACTTATACGATGCTGCATTTATTGTCATCATTTATATAGACGAATCCACTGTATGATACAGTCTGTTGAACAGGATGCTATAAATGCTTGTATGGTCCGCGGTAAGCACAATGGGGGCTAACATTGTTACGTGCCATGGAGTGTTAAGTGAGATAGCTAGATAGCCGATAAGTAAGATACTAGATGGGTATTTGGTTAGGACTGGAAAGACGAGTTAGTAGTTTAGGATTTGGCACTAGTGTTCAATAGATTTAATTCGGAACTCGCGCCCTGTGGGTTTTTCCGATTTCTCAGCGCGCGCGGGAGGTACAAACAATGCCATTAATACAGTTATGACCAGTAACGTCGCTATCCGATTTGCTTCACATTCAGTAGTGGATGATAAGTATTTAAACGACAGTAGTGTTTCTTCTAGGAAATGTCAAAATTCAAGTCTTTTTTTGTTATAACTATTATTATTAATAATCACACATAACAAATATAACACTGATATACACGTATGTCAGACGTTTAATACAGGCTTAAAGTCTAAATACACCGTTCAGATGTACCGCCGCCTATACGCATGGGTCCAGTAGCTAACATTCTTAAAAGACACGAAAAACAGACTTTGTCAGCTGTATTGTATTGAAGGAACCTATACAGACGGCTTGACATTACAATATTTCTTCTGAAAAACATTATTGATGTTCTTGTTTTTTCGGCATGCTTTATAGATATAGCAAACAAAAGTAATGTATGGTGAAGCTCTTTAGTGATGTGTCTTCTAATCTTAAGGTCTGAATCTTTAGCGAATAATTTTCTTTACTTTTCAGATTAGATTAAAGAAAAGCATCACAATAGAGCTAAACCATTAGACATAAATATCCAACTGATATGGAACGATATATTAGTTATAGTACTACGAATAGACTGAGGATAGTAAGGTTTTTGTTGTTTGGTACTTGTCTGTATGATTTTAAGTATATTTGAATATATAATATATACGATGGCGTCAATGTCTTGGTAGTTTAGTTGACAAACTTCCATTAAAACTGTATGCCCAGGCCTACGCACAGTATATGCAATGACATAGTTACGTGACCGAAGCGGTATACATGTACATGCAGCATTATATCGTGTTACATAGTATTCTTACAAATTAAACACTATCGAGATTAGTTCATCTAAAGAAAAATGATTAATTTCTGGTATTTTTATCAACTATAACGAACGTTTGAGCAGAAAAAGTGGTCTTTACTCTTCAGCGATAAGAGAAAATATTGATTCACTCTCTTTTAAAATATGCTAGTCAGCTTTTGTTTGTACCTACCGCGCGTGCTCAAATATCGGAAAACCCAGAATGGAGAGTTCCGAATAACAACTATTACTAGACGGAGGGTCCGCTCAACGCAAGAACGTATCTTGTTCTGAGAAAACTGGGCTTAATTCATGTGCGTAAAGTGTCGTCCCAGATTAGCCTGTGCAGTCCGCACAGGCTAATCAGGGACGACACTTTCCGCTTTAATGGTATTTTTAGTTTCAAGGAAGTCCCTCCTTTACGCACATGTATTATGCCCAGTTTTATCAGAACAAGACACACTGTATCGTCCCTGCATGTAATACGAACGAGGGTGCATGCGTTTTTCTGCGTGAACATGCAATGTCAACGCACACTTTATGACTTATCATTGATTTGATATGAAATTCCGTTGTTCAACTAATAATAATATTTGTGCTATGGCTCGTTATTGCATTTAATTCTTAAGTTAAAGAATCAATATGAAAGGAAATTACAATATAATGTCGCCCCTGTATTTGACCTCAGATCGTAATGACAGCTTAAGGATATTTTACCACATTACGTTTAACCCTCGTATTGTATCGCACTTAATGCAAATAAATGACTGGTGTTGTAAATAGTATTTAACTACCACTCTTTTGCGAAAATCCCATGACATTCAATATGAAATGTAATCTCTTATTTACTGCCCTCGACGTCATACAAAGGATTGTTACATTATTTAAAAGAGAAAACCACAACACTATTTAATCCTGTATTACAACCGTCCAGGTTCAATTGCTGACAATCTAACTGCGAATGTCAGTTTGCACTGGTCAGCAAATTGTATGACCGCACATGTAGTAGTTATGGTATGACATTAACGCACATGTAGTAGTTATGGTATGACATCAACGCACATGGAGTAGTTATGGTATGACATTAACGCACATGTAGTAGTTATGGTATGACATGTAGTAGTTATGGTATGACTAAACGCACATGTAGTAGTTATGGTATGACATTAACGCACATGTAGTAGTTATGGTATGACATCAACGCACATGTAGTTGTTATGGTATGACATGTAGTAGTAATGGTATGACATGTGGTAGTTATGGTATGACATAAAGAAGTTATGGTATGACACATGTAGTAGTTATGGTATGACATTACGCACATGTAGTAGTTATGGTATGATAGCACATGTAGTAGTTATGGTATGACAGCGCATGAAGTAGTTATGGTATGACATTGCACATGTAGTAGTTATGGTATGACATTGCACATGTAGTAGTTATGGTATGACATTGCACATGTAGTAGTTATGGTATGACATTGCACATGTAGTAGTTATGGTATGACATTGCACATGCGGTAGTTATGGTATGACATTGCACATGTAGTAGTTATGGTATAACATTGCACATGTAGTAGTTATGGTATGACATTACGCATATGTAGTAGTTATGGTATGACATTTTTTTCCGAGTTCCCAATCGACACAAGAAATACTTTAACACTAGTGCCTCTTTGTTGGTTTGTAGGGCGGGTCAATATTTTCGTCGCTTTTTAAAAATAAATAATTCAATTGTTTATTTGCAAAACGAGCATGTTGATAATATCAATTTTAATAGAAGTCTTTCTGAATATCTGTTTTTCGTCTTGAATAGCCGTTTTTAGTTGTTCGCTTGCAGACAACTAAGGTGAAGAGGAAGTTTTGCAAGTGGGTCTGCTTTAAGTTACGCTAAGAACGATAACCACTGCATCTTCCTGTGCACATTGATTAGCCTGTTTATATTTCACCACTGGTACAATGCAGACAGTGAGTGAGTGTGTGTATGTAATCATTAGTGTTTAACAGCTTGTGCGACGACATTGGCCAGTTTGTCATTGAAATCTATACATATTGGCTGCGTTCAGGGAAAATGGCGCTGAATGCATATCAAATAAGTGGTGTTCTATGCACCCTGGTTAGCCTGTGCAGTGCGCACAAGCTAATCAAGGACGACACTTTCTGATTTTATGGTGTTTTTCGTTTAAAGAGAGTCTCTGGTACTGGGATGATAATTAATGCATATGCATTAAGCCCTGTTTTCCATAAATGAAGCTTAAATTATTTTTTCTATTAATGATTTGAAAAAAAAGATAAGAGTGATAATAACGTCAAAGTAACCTCGCTGACAAGGCAAATACACAAAATCACTTTTAAATCAAATAAACAACCAATAAGTTGTAAATGTTTACCTTGTGTCATTTTAAGTAAACATCTGAAAGGGAACTTTTCGCAGTTTGTCATTAAATGCTTATTATTAATAAATGTAAACATTGGATCTTAAAAGCTCCATTAAATAAAAAAAATAAACTTAAAGAAACAAAAAAGTTACCCTCAACTGGGCTCGAAACCACAGACCCCTGAAAATAAAAGTCTATCGTTTAGACCACTCAGCCATCCGTGCTTATACAATGAGAGATGTATTTTATACTTTACTTTTGACCGTTTCAAGGCGGTGATCCCAGTTATAATAAATGCACGATCGTTCGATCAAAAAACGGTTTCAGTCCAACATAATTCATTATTGATTCTTTAGATTTTTCAATTTTTTAATTCTCTATTTTTTATTTAGATTGATGCGTTATAGGTTATTAAAGCTTTGTTTGTAATACCAAGTTTTCTTTTCTTTTCATAATTAATACCGGGCTCATATGTGCTTGATTAATGATCGCGAAAATCATTTCTTCTCCTGATGCTTTTGTCCCTCGTAATTGTGCCATTATTATAATTATGATTATTATGATTATGACATTGATGTTGATTCTTCTTCTTCATCGAATTATTATTATTATTATTATTATTATTATTATTATTATTATTATTATTATTATTATTATTATTATAATTATAATTATTATAATTTTTTTTATTATTATTATTATTATTATTATTATTATTATTATTATTATTATTATTATTATTACACATTGTTTATATGACTTCACCCATACAACAAAATGCCCCACACTTGAACCGAAAACATTATATGTATTTTGTAACATGTATATTATATGTCCCCCATGTTGTATCTATGTATACCTGGGAGAAATAAAGTATTGTTCTGTTCTGTTCATAATTAATAAAAGCTCTAAGTTTCCTGGACTAGGCTTTCGCGAAAGAAACAAAAACATTTCACGCGCGTGTTTATTGTCGGATCAATTAGCAAACTGTAAAAGATGTTTTGTTTGTTTTTTCTTCAATCTTTGGAATTAATTAAAAAAGGGATCCTAACGTCAATTATCGGTTTACGTTGTTGATTTATTTTAATTGTGTGATCACTGGCCGCGGCGAATTCATTCTTTAATTGTCATTGTGATCTCCAATTAAATTAAGTCTTTGTTGTAAATGTGGTAGATTCTAATATACTTGTTTGTAATAATATGTTATAAACACGGTGAAATGCTGTATAAAAGTAAAACACGTTTGACGGCAGATGTGTACAATAGGGTAAAAAAATCCTTTAAAATAAACATTTTATCCAGTTTTTTTTAATTCATACATAGATTTACATATCACCTAGCATAAAAATCTTTCTTCATCATTTTGGGATGCAAAATGACACAGTTTTTCAAAAAGAACCAAAACACGTTTGACGGCAATCGTGTACAACAGGGTAAAAGGGCTTAAAATTGTACCAACATTGTACAAGGCAAACTCAATTAAATTAAAAATTTTCATCTAGTTTTTTTTTTTAAATTTATACCTAGTTTAACATCTCACCTAGCATAAAAATCTTACTTCAACAATTTGGGATAAGAAATATAACTGATTTTCAAAATAAACAAAACAGTTTGGCGACAGTTGTGAGAAATGATTGAATGACATAAAATTGTACCAATTGTAAAAAGGCAAAATCCTTTAAAATGCCTTTTTTTCGTCGAGTTTTTTTAACTCATACCTAGATTAACATATCACCTAGCATAAAATTCTTATTTCATCAATCTGGGAAGAGAAATGACGACAGGCGTGTACAATAGGGTAAAGGGGCTTAAATCAGACATAATTGCTTTGCAAACCACCAATCGAGCGCTAAAAACATTCATTTACACATTCAGATTGTGAACAACAATATCAAAATAATAAAAACTTACCAGATCATGCACAGAAAACCCTACGACAACACATATTTGCGATTAATTACGAAGAAATAATTCGTAATTCGCGACAAAATGGCCGACAACAGCTGTTAGCGGCTTGTCCAAAATGAATGTCACGTGACTCTCGCGGAGTCACGCCTGCCGCGATATTTGATTGAATATATCTATAGCGGAGAAGAAGTTTCTAATCTGTGTATTCTATAGGTCTTTGTATGGAACGACATGATGTAACTAATTCATCAGATAAACTGTCGTTAATGTTTAGGTAGCTAGTAGATATTTGATGTTAATGCCATTAAGCACTTAATCTGGCGACGTTAATATTGCGACTTAAAATATAACTACCTTCGTTGCAAGATATAACTGTATTTCAGTTCAAGTAAGTCAGTAAGTGTGTTTAAACGGTTAACAACTGTAGGTGAGTCTTTAAGCTGTTCTATATGCAGCTTTTATTTATTATTTGAGATATTTTAAATAATCATGTTTCTATAGCTGAACAAACGAACTCATAAATAACGTTGTGAAAACGTAATAAAGTCGAAGAATTTCAAGGTGGTCCTGGTAAAAAACTGGACAATTTATCTGTTGTAACTTGCGCAAATATCTTAAAACCATTGTCCATTATAGAACCAAAAACAATTACTGATACATTTTTGGATATAGCCAAAAGGTAAAGCTGCAACTTCTATTTCCATAAGTTTTCTTTTTGATCAGTTTTAATATCTGATTGAAACAAGTTTTGTCATGTGTGTTTTAGCTCACCTCAGCACAGCGTGCTCATGGTGAGCTTTTGTGATCACTTTTGGTCCATTGTGCGTCGTGGGTCGCCGTTCTCGCGTCGTCAACATTTACCCTGTAAACACTATAGAGGCAACATTTATTTTCAAATTTGCATGAGTTCGCAAACAGTTCCGGTCCGTTGAAAAGCATGACCGTTAGTTAGGGGCGGGGAAGTTTTTCCTTATATGGCTATAATAAATCATTTTTAACATCCAAGAAGTCTTATTGTCTGTCCGATCTTCCTGAAACTTGGGCACAGCATTAGTTCAAAAGACATCTCGACTGAGGTCAGAAATGATTTCGGTCCGTTGAAATACATGGCCTACAGAAGGCGGGCATTTTTCCTTATATGACTGTAATAAAACTTTGTTAACACTGTAGAAGTCACAGTATTAGTTCAATATTCATGAAACTTGCTAGGAATATTTGTTCTAGGATAATTTAGCCGAGTTTGAAAATAGTAACAGTCGATTGAAAAATATGGCCGCCAAGGCATGGGAAGTTTTCCTTATATGGTTTTAGGAGCTATTGTAAAACCTCAATAACGCTGTAGAAGTCACAACTGTATTCCAATCGTCATGAAACATGGTAGGAACATTTATTTTAGGAATACCTTTTCCGAAATATGAAAGTGGTTGCGGTCCATTTGAAAAACATGGCCGCAAGGGGACGGGTCTGTTTTTCTTAATTGGCTATAGAAGCTTGAGTAAAACTTTGTTAAAGTGATATTATGGGCATCTAACAGTATATAGGTGTCTATCGTAATTGTTGTTTATTTTTGGTGTTTTCACTTCATATACACTTATATTTGTTAATGCAGCATCAACATACTAAAACAATATGCCGGAAAGAGAAAGATAATCCATTTGAATATCAACCGTACTTTTTTTTTGACAACTGACGACAGAAATGATTTGATGTACGATGTGAGTCTAAATGTAGTTTTCATGCAGATTCGTTCTTACGACACAAAGACACAATTTTGTTTTACGGATCATTTCGGCTTAGAGGACTGGGTGATTCATGTAAGATATCGAAAATAATATATTTATTTTGTTATTAACAACTTATAGCAAGATGAGTTGTAGATAATTGGTCAGTTACCACATTTTAACTAATTCTTTTGAAATGTTAATTCTTTTCAGCTCAATTCAAGTGAAAAATGTCCATAATAACACTTAAACATGTAACAGTCATATTTTGTTGTCAAAATTCATGAAACTTATTTGGAAAATATTTTCAAAAAATATGTTGGCCAAGTTCGGAAATGGTGCCGGTGCGTGTAAAAACATGGTTGCTCATATGGCTTTAGTGAACCCCTGCTAACAGTAACATTCTTGAAATCAAATGGACTCCCCAATAATCATAAAATTAATTCAGAACATTTGTTAGAATGACATGGGCCGAGTTCGGAAATGGTTATTATTTTTTTTATTCAATATAATACATACAATGTATACATGGATATGATCATACAACATAGTGATTGTACAAAGCAATAAAGTTCAGACATGTTATACAAGATATGCTAATATATATATAAAAAAAAATTAGAGAGAAAAGAAAAAAAACAACAGAGGAATAGTTATGAAAATGATGAGTTGTATAAAGTCGGAAGAAAGCATATTGGACTTGTGTGTTCTGTTGTATATTCATAATGATCTTGTATGATTGAAAAATTGAAATAAAAAAATAAACAAAACTATTTTAGAAAGATAAACTAACATAAGAGTGAAATGTATATAACTGGACAAAACATTATGAGAATTTAATCCGATTCCATTTTTGTTCAAAGATTTGTAATTTGTCGTTACTGAGGGCTATTTCTTTCTCAATCTGGATTTTTAGTTTAAGACTATGGACAAAACAATTAAAGTTTGGTACTTGTTTTTTGTACTTCATGTTAAAGATAAAATATTTCATCAATATAAGAATAAAATTCACTATATTATTAGTCTATTGATTTCAATGAGTTAATTCCGAACTTACATTTAAGAAAGATAGTTTGACGTTTAGTTGCTGTTGTTCAAGAAAAGATATTAATTGATTCCAAATAGGCTGGATGTGTTTGCACTCCCAAAAAAGATGTTCTATAGTTTCAATGTTTTCACCGCAGAAGTCACACAGATTTGTGTTAGATAATTTGCATTTAAAGAGATATGTATTTGTAGCTATAATTCTATAGATGTATTTATATTGAAAATTTCTTAGTGTGCTTTCAATAGTTGCTTTATATGGCATGGTAAATATGTGTTTCCAATTAAGTTCATGTTCTCCGAAAAGGACTTGCCATTTATTTTGGATTTTGGAGTGTTCTGTAGGGTTTTTAATTTGTAGTGTGTAAAATATTTTATTTGTTTTGTTTTTTCTTCCAAGTATGTTTTCTACGAATGTTGTTTGAGTGCATGGTGTATTATTTGTATTGATTTCAGATTTAATATGTATGGGTATACTTTTGGTTAGTGTGTAGTACTTCATAAAATTATTTGAAGGTATTCCGTATATGTAGCATATATCATCAAACAAGTAGAAATCTTTAATTCTGTAGTCATATAATTGGTCGACATATTTAATGCTTCGTTCAAACCAATCTTTATAGAAAAACGTCTTATTGTTTGAAGTTATGTCTTTATTGTTCCATAAAATTGTTTTACTGTTGGTTTTGGTTTCTATGTTATGAGTGACATCACTCCATGCTGATAGAACATCAGCTATAAATATGTTTTCCTTTGCAATGTCATGTAAGATAGTATTGCTGATGTTACATTCAAAGACTAAGGAGTCACCATATTTTTTTAGGATTTTCTGGTAGAATAATTTCCATTTACTCGTCTTGGTATTATCTAGGTATCTTTTAACCCAGCTGCATTTGATTGCATTCAAGAATGAGTAAATGTTCGTTAATTGGATACCTCCATTTTCTACAGATTGAATTAATTGAGTTCGTTTTATTTTATCAGGCTTACCGTCCCATATGAAATTAAATATTGCTGATTTTATATCGTTAATAATATCAATTGGTGGATTTGGGAGAACTGTGAATACATAAATTAATTTAGGAAGTGCAAACGTTTTCAATACTGTGTTTTTTCCGATCAGTGTAAGTTTACGGTGATGCCATGATTTTAAGCAGTTTTTAAAGTTCTGTAATTTAGGTAGTATGTTTTTAAGAACTGTATCCTTTTCATTATTTGTGAAAGTAATTCCTAACGTTGTGGCTTCACCGGATGTCCAATTAAATTTCATTTCTTTTTTATATAGGACATTACTTTGTTTTAATTTACCTACTCGTAGCACAGTACATTTACTTTTGTTTAGTTTAAGACCCGATGTCATTCCGTAAATGGTAAGTGTCTCTATTAGGTTATGGAAAGAATCGTAATTGCCGTTTAAGAAGTAAGTTGCATCGTCAGCAAATAGGGACTGTTTGATATCTTCATCAGGTTCTAGTGATATGCCTTTTATGTGTTTATTTGATTGGATGTGATGTGATAGATACTCGATGCAAATAATAAATAGCGATGATGAGAGTGGACATCCTTGTCGAACCCCTCGTTCGATGTTAAAACTGTTTGAAAAGAAACCATTGTTAATGATTATACTGTTAATATCGGTATAGAATAGTTTGACCCATTGAATGAGACTTTCACCAAATTTCATATTTTCTAAGCAAGAGAACATAAATGAATGATAAAGTGAATCGAATGCCTTTTCAAAGTCTGCAAAGAATATTAGACCAGGATTGTTTGAATTGTTGAAATAGTTTATGCATACTTGGATAAGACGAACGTTTTCACCAATGTAACGTCCTTTTATGAAACCAGATTGAGATTTTGAAATGATTGATGGTAATATTTTTTTATTCTGTTTGCTATACTTTTAGTTGCAATTTTATAGTCATTATTTAGTAAGCTAATTTGGCGCCAGTTTGATAAGGATTCTAAGTTTTTTCCAGGTTTTGGAATGAGTGATATTATACCTTGTTTTTGAAGCGTAGTTAGGTTTTTATTATTATATGAATGGTTTAGTGAATTAATTAAATGCGTTTTGATATCATTCCAAAATATTTTATAAAACTCAATGGTGATGCCATCAGATCCTGGACTTTTGTTATTTTGCATTTCTTTTAGTGCTAATCCACATTCATATTCATTTAGTAATCCGTCATACAATAGTTGTTCTTCTTGATTTAAAGTGTGATGTGTATTTTTAAAAAGGGTGTTATTTTCAACATGTTTTCGTTTATAGAGGGTTTCGAAAAATAAACGTTGTTCTTCTAGTATTTGAGTTTTGTTTGTTATATCTTCGCCATTGACTATTAATTTGTGTACAGTTTTTTGTTCACTTCTACGTTTTTCGATGTTTGCGAAGTATTTTGTATTTTTTTCATTGTGTTCAACATGCTGTGCACGCGCTCTTAGTATTATTCCATTGAGTTGTGTATGATAGATTCCATCTAATATTTGTTTTTTTAATGTTATTTCATTTTCAATGTCGGTGGTATCAATTGTGTTTGTTTGATGCAATTGTTTTTCAAGTGTTTCAATGGTTTTGATGGTTTCAGTTTCCAGTTTGTGTGTTTCTTTTTGTTTAAATGATGTGTATCTAATTGTTGTGTTACGTATATTTCCTTTAATTACTTCCCATAAGGTGTTTGGGTTTGCATCTTTGTTATTTTGAACTGTATTTAATATTTCCTGTTTTATTTGTGTTTGATATTGTGTATCTAATAAGATGCTGTTGTTAATTTTACGCCAATAACTAAACGCACATGAAGTAGTTATGGTATGACATGTAGTAGTTATGGTATGAACGCACATGTAGTAGTTATGGTATGAACGCACATGAAGTAGTTATGGTATGAACGCACATTTAGTAGTTATGGTATGACGCACATGTAGTAGTTATAGTATGAAAGCACATGTAGTAGTTATGGTATGAACGCACATGTAGTAGTTATGGTATGACATTAACGCACATGTAGTAGTTATGGTATTAACGCACATGTAGTAGTTATGGTATGACATTAACGCACATGTAGTAGTTATGGTATGACCGCACATGTAGTAGTTATGGTATGACATTAACGCACATGTAGTAGTTATGGTATGACATCAACGCACATGGAGTAGTTATGGTATGACATTAACGCACATGTAGTAGTTATGGTATGACATGTAGTAGTTATGGTATGACTAAACGCACATGTAGTAGTTATGGTATGACATTAACGCACATGTAGTAGTTATGGTATGACATCAACGCACATGTAGTTGTTATGGTATGACATGTAGTAGTAATGGTATGACATGTGGTAGTTATGGTATGACATGAAGAAGTTATGGTATGACACATGTAGTAGTTATGGTATGACATTACGCACATGTAGTAGTTATGGTATGATAGCACATGTAGTAGTTATGGTATGACAGCGCATGAAGTAGTTATGGTATGACATTGCACATGTAGTAGTTATGGTATGACATTGCAGATGGAGTAGTTATGGTATGACATTGCACATGTAGTAGTTATGGTATGACATTGCACATATAGTAGTTATGGTATGACATTGCACATGCGGTAGTTATGGTATGACATTGCACATGTAGTAGTTATGGTATAACATTGCACATGTAGTAGTTATGGTATGACATTACGCATATGTAGTAGTTATGGTATGACATTTTTTTCCGAGTTCCCAATCGACACAAGAAATACTTTAACACTTGTGCCTCTTTGTTGGTTTGTAGGGCGGGTCAATATTTTCGTCGCTTTTTAAAAATAAATAATTCAATTGTTTATTTGCAAAACGAGCATGTTGATAATATCAATTTTAATAGAAGTCTTTCTGAATATCTGTTTTTCGTCTTGCATAGCCGTTTTTAGTTGTTCGCTTGCAGACAACTAAGGTGAAGAGGAAGTTTTGCAAGTGGGTCTGCTTTAAGTTACGTTAAGAACGATAACCACTGCATCTTCCTGTGCACATTGATTAGCCTGTTTATATTTCACCACTGGTACAATGCAGGCAGTGAGTGAGTGTGTGTATGTAATCATTAGTGTTTAACAGCTTGTGCGACGACATTGGCCAGTTTGTCATTGAAATCTATACATATTGGCTGCGTTCAGGGAAAATGGCGCTGAATGCATATCAAATAAGTGGTGTTCTATGCACCCTGGTTAGCCTGTGCAGTGCGCACAAGCTAATCAAGGACGACACTTTCTGATTTTATGGTGTTTTTCGTTTAAAGAGAGTCTCTGGTACTGGGACGATAATTAATGCATATGCATTAAGCCCTGTTTTCCATAAATGAAGCTTAAATTATCTTTTCTATTAATGATTTGAAAAAAAAGATAAGAGTGATAATAACGTCAAAGTAACCTCGCTGACAAGGCAAATAAACAAAAATCACTTTTAAATCAAATAAACAACCAATAAGTTGTAAATGTTTACCTTGTGTCATTTTAAGTAAACATCTGAAAGGGAACTTTTCGCAGTTTGTCATTAAATGCTTATTATTAATAAATGTAAACATTGGATCTTAAAAGCTCCATTAAATAAAAAAAATAAATTTAAAGAAACAAAAAAGTTACCCTCAACTGGGCTCGAAACCACAGACCCCTGAAATAAAAGTCTATCGTTTAGACCACTCAGCCATCCGTGCTTATACAATGAGAGATGTATTTTATACTTTACTTTTGACCGTTCCAAGGCAGTGATCCCAGTTATAATAAATGCACGATCGTTCGATCAAAAAACGGTTTCAGTCCAACATAATTCATTATTGATTCTTTAGATTTTTCAATTTTTTAATTCTCTATTTTTTATTTAGATTGATGCGTTATAGGTTATTAAAGCTTTGTTTGTAATACCAAGTTTTCTTTTCTTTTCATAATTAATACCGGGCTCATATGTGCTTGATTAATGATCGCGAAAATCATTTCTTATCCTGATGCTTTTGTCCCTTGTAATTGTGCCATTATTATAATTATGATTATTATGATTATGACATTGATGTTGATTCTTCTTCTTCATGAAAATTATTATTATTATTATTATTATTATTACTATTATTATAATTATAATTATTTTTATTATTATTATTATTATTATTATTATTATTATTATTATTATTATTATTATTATTATTATTATTATTACACATTGTTTATATGACTTCACCCATACAACAAAATGCCCCACACTTGAACCGAAAACATTATATGTATTTTGTAACATGTATATTATATGTCCCCCATGTTGTATCTATGTATACCTGGGAGAAATAAAGTATTGTTCTGTTCTGTTCATAATTAATAAAAGCTCTAAGTTTCCTGGACTAGGCTTTCGCGAAAGAAACAAAAACATTTCACGCGCGTGTTTATTGTCGGATCAATTAGCAAACTGTAAAAGATGTTTTGTTTGTTTTTTCTTCAATCTTTGGAATTAATTAAAAAAGGGATCCTAACGTCAATTATCGGTTTACGTTGTTGATTTATTTTAATTGTGTGATCACTGGCCGCGGCGAATTCATTCTTTAATTGTCATTGTGATCTCCAATTAAATTAAGTCTTTGTTGTAAATGTGGTAGATTCTAATATACTTGTTTGTAATAGTATGTTATAAACACGGTGAAATGCTGTATGAAAGTAAAACACGTTTGACGGCAGATGTGTACAATAGGGTAAAAAAATCCTTTAAAATAAACATTTTATCCAGTTTTTTTTAATTCATACATAGATTTACATATCACCTAGCATAAAAATCTTTCTTCATCATTTTGTAATGCAAAATGACACAGTTTTTCAAAAAGAACCAAAACACGTTTGACGGCAATCGTGCACAACAGGGTAAAAGGGCTTAAAATTGTACCAACATTGTACAAGGCAAACTCAATTAAATTGAAAATTTTCATCTAGTTTTTTTTTTAAATTTATACCTAGTTAAACATCTCACCTAGCATAAAAATCTTACTTCAACAATTTGGGATAAGAAATATAACTGATTTTCAAAATAAACAAAACAGTTTGGCGACAGTTGTGAGAAATGATTGAATGACATAAAATTGTACCAATTGTAAAAAGGCAAAATCCTTTAAAATGCCTTTTTTTCGTCGAGTTTTTTTAACTCATACCTAGATTAACATATCACCTAGCATAAAATTCTTATTTCATCAATCTGGGAAGAGAAATGACGACAGGCGTGTACAATAGGGTAAAGGGGCTTAAATCAGACATATATTGCCTTGCAAACCACCAATCGAGCGCTAAAAACATTCATTTACACATTCAGATTGTGAACAACAATATCAAAATAATAAAAACTTACCAGATAATGCACAGAAAACCCTACGACAACACATATTTGCGATTAATTACGAAGAAATAATTCGTAATTCGCGACAAAATGGCCGACAACAGCTGTTAGCGGCATGTCCAAAATGAATGTCACGTGACTCTCGCGGAGTCACGCCTGCCGCGATATTTGATTGAATATATCTATAGCGGAGAAGAAGTTTCTAATCTGTGTATTCTATAGGTCTTTGTATGGAACGACATGATGTAACTAATTCATCAGATAAACTGTCGTTAATGTTTAGGTAGCTAGTAGATATTTGATGTTAATGCCATTAAGCACTTAATCTGGCGACGTTAATATTGCGACTTAAAATATAACTACCTTCGTTGCAAGATATAACTGTATTTCAGTTCAAGTAAGTCAGTAAGTGTGTTTAAACGGTTAACAACTGTAGGTGAGTCTTTAAGCTGTTCTATATGCAGCTTTTATTTATTATTTGAGATATTTTAAATAATCATGTTTCTATAGCTGAACAAACGAACTCATAAATAACGTTGTGAAAACGTAATAAAGTTGAAGAATTTCAAGGTGGTCCTGGTAAAAAACTAGACAATTTATCTGTTGTACCTTGCGCAAATATCTTAAAACCATTGTCCATTATAGAACCAAAAACAATTACTGATACATTTTTGGATATAGCCAAAAGGTAAAGCTGCAACTTCTATTTCCATAAGTTTTCTTTTTGATCAGTTTTAATATCTGATTGAAACAAGTTTTGTCATGTGTGTTTTAGCTCACCTCAGCACAGCGTGCTCATGGTGAGCTTTTGTGATCACTTTTGGTCCATTGTGCGTCGTGGGTCGCCGTTCTCGCGTCGTCAACATTTACCCTGTAAACACTATAGAGGCAACATTTATTTTCAAATTTGCATGAGTTCGCAAACAGTTCCGGTCCGTTGAAAAGCATGACCGTTAGTTAGGGGCGGGGAAGTTTTTCCTTATATGGCTATAGTAAATCATTTTTAACATCCAAGAAGTCTTATTGTCTGTACGATCTTCCTGAAACTTGGGCACAGCATTAGTTCAAAAGACATCTCGACTGAGGTCAGAAATGATTTCGGTCCGTTGAAATACATGGCCTACAGAAGGCGGGCATTTTTCCTTATATGACTGTAATAAAACTTTGTTAACACTGTAGAAGTCACAGTATTAGTTCAATATTCATGAAACTTGCTAGGAATATTTGTTCTAGGATAATTTAGCCGAGTTTGAAAATAGTAACAGTCGATTGAAAAATATGGCCGCCAAGGCACGGGGAAGTTTTCCTTATTTGGTTTTAGGAGCTATTGTAAAACCTCAATAACGCTGTAGAAGTCACAACTGTATTCCAATCGTCATGAAACATGGTAGGAACATTTATTTTAGGAATACCTTTTCCGAAATATGAAATTGGTTGCGGTCCATTTGAAAAACATGGCCGCAAGGGGATGGGTCTGTTTTTCTTAATTGGCTATAGAAGCTTGAGTAAAACTTTGTTAAAGTGATATTATGGGCATCTAACAGTATATAGGTGTCTATCGTAATTGTTGTTTATTTTTGGTGTTTTCACTTCATATACACTTATATTTGTTAATGCAGCATCAACATACTAAAACAATATGCCGGAAAGAGAAAGATAATCCATTTGAATATCAACCGTACTTTTTTTTGACAACTGACGACAGAAATGATTTGATGTACGATGTGAGTCTAAATGTAGTTTTCATGCAGATTCGTCCTTACGACACAAAGACACAATTTTGTTTTACGGATCATTTCGGCTTAGAGGACTGGGTGATTCATGTAAGATATCGAAAATAATATATTTATTTTGTTATGAACAACTTATAGCAAGATGAGTTGTAGATAATTGGTCAGTTACCACATTTTAACTAATTTTTTTGACATGTTAATTCTTTTCAGCTCAATTCAAGTGAAAAATGTCCATAATAACACTTAAACATGTAACAGTCATATTCTTTTGTCAAAATTCATGAAACTTGTTTGGAAAATATTTTCAAAAAATATGTTGGCCAAGTTCGGAAATGGTGCCGGTGCGTGTAAAAAACATGGTTGCTCATATGGCTTTAGTGAACCCCTGCTAACAGTAACATTCTTGAAATCAAATGGACTCCCCAATAATCATAAAATTAATTCAGAACATTTGTTAGAATGACATGGGCCGAGTTCGGAAATGGTTATGGTCCGTTTCAAAACATGGCCGCTAGAGTGCGAGGAAGTTTTCACTATATGACTGTATACATGTATAAATACAATCTTGTTACAATAACAGTCAAATCTTCACGAAATTTTGATCATTTGATCTAATGATTTATTGGCTGCATTTCCTTAAAATACATGACTGCCATAGGGCGGAACAGTTTTTCCTATTATGGTAATGCGAGCGCAACAAATCGGTCACTAGGTCCAATATAAAACATTTTTAAACCCTAGAAGTCACTTTATGTGTCGAATCTTTTTTAACCCTTTGTCATAACATTTGTTCTTATGATATATCAGCCGGTTAAAATACAAACAAACTGTAAACAATGTAAATATGTATGTTTCATAAAGCATTTTCATTATTTTGAGCTCCTCTTTGTTAGAATAGTTTAGTTCCTTATGGCCTTAGGTGAGCGCCGTAGTGCGCCATTCTGAACTCCTGGTCAATCATTCTCTTCTTAGGAAGGACGTTGTATTGGGTAGTACGTGTGGGTAGCTTATAAAAACATGACAGCTTTGGAAAACAGAGTTTCTCTGCAGAAGTTTGGATACAGGTTTTTATTCTCAGACGATACGCTGCTAATCGTAGCATCATCTTAGAAGGTAAACCCCTTGAATGGCTGAAAGCATAATTAAAACAACAATAAACAATAGCTATATTTTTTAAACATGTAACATGCAATTACTATGTTTATCAATTAAATAGTGATAATAATAATAATACTAGTACTACTACTACTACTACTACTACTACTACTACTACTACTACTACTACTACTACTACTACTACTACTACTACTACTATTATTATTATTTATTTATGTACTTTTTCGTTAAATTAATATGTTTGTTTGATATCTTGTTTTTTTTTATGATGAAAGTGAAATGAAATTTATATTATGGTTATATAACTTTACAATATGTGCCAGTTTTGTGAAAGGCTTTGGTATCGATCGAAAAAAACAACGCGGTACTGTTAATTAACGTTTCTTAAAAACGGTTCATTTTCATCGACATTAATGTTCAGACATCCTGCATGCATTTATTTTTGACACGAGTAACTTTCCATCAAAATCCGGCCTTAACCCATGTCTTCATCCTCCATCCTTCATGCTGCATTCTTCACAAAAATCAACATCATATTCCCTCACATGTTCTTCCAATTCAGGTTCGGTCCATTCGTATCTTCCCTTTTGACGACTTTGCTTTCGCGCGTGTCTCACCAGATGTTCTTTATGTTTTCACTTAATTTGTGAAAGGTCTTTTCCTTTGACCTTTTATAAGTAAGCTGATACATTCACCTTTTCATGCCATTTAATGATATATTGCCTATGCTATCATCCGAATTTTCTGAAAGAATGTTGCTCATAAATTTTCTATAGTCTTCAATGCTCCATTAGTTTTTGGTTACTTCATGCTTCTTATGATACTGGAGAAACGACTGAACTTGGACCAGATTGGTCTGGGTCCGTCTGAAATATCGCTGATTGGCCAGAATATCAAGTCCAGAACTAAAATGTGGGTTGTTTTTAATTTCTAATAGTACAAGCTTTCCTGTGAAGCATCTTATACACACCAACACATAGAGATATGTCATCCCTTTTGTATCGTTCATTCCTTTTCTGTACCTATTCTTGGTCAGAGTGGAAATACTTTGTTAAAGATGTTCCAGTGCCTCCTCGGTCTTAATTTGCGTATTCGTTGCAGGTGTTCCGTATATTCCAGTTTGTCCGATTAGTCTCTGTCATTCTACTGTTTTTACGGCTTCAATATTAAAATGGTTATAAAAGTGCTGTCCACTAGGTAGTTTCCAGACGTCTTATATGCATAAAAGGTATGTGTATGTTAAAGTCTAGAAAAACATCTTTAATTTTGTCTGCAAAATTTCCCTGAGTTATTGGCTTTTTGTGATGTTCACGGGTGTACAAATTAGTTCGACGGTATTTTTTTTTTAAACGGGAGAAGTTATTGACCTGCTATCTCTTTAAAAATTAGTTTTGGTTGTCTCTCCGCTCCTCGTCTATTGTAATATTTTATATAATTTTTTTCCTCCTCTAACACTTAATTATAGTTATATTTAATAGATTAAGTTATAAGATGACATATTGCATCTACTGTATATATTATTTAAGATATTCCTCAACTGGTGACGAAATGTGTGACCCCGCTGTTTCGGAAGACTTGCACCATGTGAGGCCAGATACTGAGTTCTGCCTGCTTGAATGTTCTGCAGCCTTCAACAAGCTGAGCCAGCAAGAGAAGAAGTACGCCCACTACCTGTCCAGAGCCTGCTGGTATGGGGGGCTCATTGTTCTCTACCAGGTAACATGTTAGAAACAAAAGGTGGGAATCGCTGAGTTAATTATAACAAATATACTGTGTTGAACTTTCACATTATGGAATATTAAAACCGAGAAATTTATTGCTTAATCGTCTCGAAACCTGGTCATCAAAACATTAGGCCTAATGATTTTGTTTCCGAGTTGAAACTGGATCACGTGAGATCAGAAAGTAGGTCACTTTGTGAAATTAAATTAACAGCTTGTATGATGGTCACAGGTGCTCCAATCTTCATTAAATTTGATTTGTTTTGATGATAATTGTAACAAATTTGAAAAATATGGCAACCACAGGGGGCGGGGCAGTTTTATTTACGTGGCTACCGTTACTTTATGTGAACAAACTACAAGTCACATTTTTGTCTAATATTAATGAAACGCAGAACAGTTGGTCTCATGATAACTCGGTTAAAGAAGAATTTCTCTTCCTTCGATCCTTTCAGTGTATTTAATTATTCAACCACGTTTGTGGAAGTAACACATCTCAAATTATAAGAATATTATATTCTCCAATAATCATGTTTGTTAAGTATATTCAACACATCAATTCTCTTTCAATAGATAAAAATGAAATGGCCTTCTCCAGTGAATTCATGTACCGCAAATGATCCCTATAAAATGTTCACAAGCGGTGCTTGTATCATTAAGCTATTTCATAATACTTTAGATATGGTTATAATAGTTTTTTTGACATTATAAATTAATGATCAACAACATAAATGATTTTTAATAACTTTCGTGTAGACCTCTATGTTCAATTGCCCTGTCAGAATTAAACTCCTTTGAATTGCTTTCTTCTTTAACAGTAATTCTCTTCTTTTAAAACACCCCATTAATGGAATAAAATCAAATAAAAGTATAGTACTCGTATTCTGTTGAAGATTTTGAAATGCCTGTTGCATCTTATAATATTATAATAACCTAAAATCCAGACACATGTGCTGTTTAGATTATATTTATGTTAAAATATAAGTTTTTGTTTAGTTCATATAAAAGTTAATATTCTAGTTTATGTTTGGTTTATATTTAGTTAAAATTTAAAGAGTTTTGCCAAAAACAAGTATTGACATTCGAAAAATGTCAAGCAAAATTAATGATCAAATAATGTTTGTATGAAATGCCTTACAAATTGAAATTGATGCATTTCCAGATGGCATGCTCAAAATAAGAAGATTACCAAGAAAATTTGGTTAAGCTAATTTTGAGTATATGTTCACGTGTATGTTAAAGTTTTATGAATACTCAAAATAAACGATTTTTTTTTGCACCAACTTTCGTAAAATATAGTTAACCCATAAAACATCAGTTTTCCTTAAAGCAATAGCCAAACTTTCAACGCACGATGTAGTATGGTAACATACATTTAAAGCGATACAATATTCTCGTTTTTATTTTTTGTTCTAAAATATATTCCATGTGAATTTGCCGCAACGACATTTATAGGCAAACGCGAGACTGGCTTCGGGCTGCGTCGGAAGAAGGACGTTTTCAAGAGAACTAAGTCGTGCTTACGACGCTGCCCTAAGCCAATCTTGCGTTCGCTCGTAAATGTTCGGATATCGGCGCGAGAAATTCACACGGAATATTTTGTAACATAAAAAAATTACTAACGAGCATTTTTATCGTGTAACATTTATGCTACCAGACCACATCTAGCGTTAAAGTTTTGTCTATTGCTATAAGGAACACTATTCTTTATGTGTTCACGTTATTTTCGAAATTTTTGCAAAATATTCGTTGATTTTTAGTGTTTATGTCCTTTTAAATGAACAATACACATATGTCTATGAATCATACTTTGCTCATTATTACCGGTATGTCTCCAAAATGTTTACATTATGTCTTTGTGATAAAATGTTTTTATCTTAATTGTATTTTAGCTCATCTGAGTACAATGGCTCATTGGGAGGTTTTAGGATACCGTGATCATGTCCGTTGTCATGGCCATCAGTACGTACGTGGGTACTTCTGTCAATATTTTCTTTTAATAACTTCTCCTTCTGAATAACTGGGTAGATTTTAGCCAAACATCTAAGCAATTATCATTTGCTGACTCTCATATAATAAAGTCAATTGAACTATTCGGGTCCATTGTATATATAGGTCTATTCAGCTAAAATAGATTTAAAAAATGAAAACTTGGACATCGTTTTATCTTGAACAGCAAATATCAAACGTTACAATTTCTTTGTATAACAGCATTAATTGATCTTTTACTAAGTTTGTTCAAATCATATCCCTGAGGTCATAACTGACAACGCCCTACGCGTTGTATGATTTATAAAGGCCTATATGGGTAATAACTTTTCAAATATTCGACTAAGAAACCGAAAGGGTTGGTCGTTTCATATTTGGTGATTATATGATGGTCTTTTGTAATTGGTTTTAAATATTAACCCCAGGATAAAATTTGGCTCTGTCCTGGAGATTGCTTCTTTTCCTTTCATGTATATAATTAATACGTTAACACTCATATTTTCTGAAAGCCCAAGGCCGAGAGCTTTTGGTTTTAGCATGTAACATGGCATTGTGGTCATGTATCAATATAAAGAAGTGAAACTCCCGCTGCTGGGGCAGTTTTCATTCTCATTTTAAAAACGTTAGTTGGTCCTTTCATTGAGACAAGTGACCAATCGCCAAACAATACGAAACAGCACAATACGAAACCACATTAACACAAAGAAGAATAAAGCTGGGGTCACCGCCTTGGAACGGTCAATGCAAAGCATTGGGGGTTTAAACCGGTTTTAGAGCGCTCAACCTCATACTTGGCCCAGCAATATTCATGATACATAAAAGTGTAAATAAAATTTAACCTAATAGCATTGGAACACAAATTAAACAATAATAAATTGAATTAAAACGCATTCAATTTAATAACCATTTCATTACTCAATGGTAGGAAGGAGACCAGAGCAACAGAGTTACAACTTTTTGAGGAACGATGAAATGAAATTTTGAACAAGTGTCAACTATATCATATATATCCCTTCTTTTTAGAACTTTTGTTAAAGAACATAGCATCATGTAGTAAATATGTCATATCATCATCGTGCAAATACAGGAAGAAGCAGCTATAATGTGTGTAAAACATCCATATTGCATAGCTTGGTTGTTTATGCAACTGCCAAAAAATAAATCAAGCAAGAAACGCCCGTCAGAAAGAGAATTTAAATAAAGTTTAATGATATAAACCCCATGACCTATGCATGGAGCCCATTTCAGTGAAAGTATGTCGGATGACGTAATTTAGGAGCGATGACACGATGACGTAAATACAATCCAATATAATTAAAGGGGCAGTACTGTAAAATAAAAATTTAAAAAAATGAAGGGTACTGTAAAATCGAATTACCAATAAAACCAGCTATGTTATTGAATATTTTATAATCAAATATATAAAATGGTTATTCCATTAATAATTCCAAATTTTAAGAGAAGAAAGATAAAGTTAATCGAAAACCAACAAGCATGTGTTTTTAAGTACGTCAACATAATATCATTTCGATAAAAAATGAGTTTATTAAATTGAAAAGTTAAATATAATCATTTTCTTTAAGATATTTTAATTTGCGAACACGCTGCAAAATATCTCCATAAAATTATGGGTGGGAAATTCAGTTAATTAAATGCCATTTTAAAAAAACATTATATTTTGAAAATAAATCACCATACTTTGAGTCAAACTGTAGCGAATTTATGTCGTATGTTATGGTACAAAAATACTTATTTTAGCAATTTCTTTGTGAATATACGATTACGATGATTAAAATCTTTAATACATTAACATGCTCTGGCGTAATGACCAACTGCGAAATGTAAATACCATAGGATGGACCTTTAGGGATGTTACCATCTAGGCACGGAAAATTCACAATTTCAGTCGTCCCGTTTGTCGTATAAACTTGTCTTAATAATATTATTATTAAAAGCAATATGTAAGTCTAAATATAAGCATCTGTATTGGATTGACAGAATCTATTTATGACTAGTTCGTTCGGGTAGATTTTGTGAATATATTGTTTAAAGTATGGGTTATCTAAATTTAGTACTTCATCAATGTACCGACTAGTTAGGTTAAAACGTTGACTCAGATCTAGTTGTTTAGTTTTCGACAATTCTAAACATAAAATTGCTTTCATAACAATAAAAAAATATCAGCTATAAGTGGCGCACAATTAGTACCCATATGAATCCCGATATTTTGTTTAAATATTTTACCATTAAATTCAACAAACAAGTTATCCATAAGAAAAGTCAGTGCTGCACAAAAGTCAAGACAAGTCCAAATGTTGTATTTATCTAATATGTAAAGTAAGATAAGGACACTTCTCTCTTGCAAATTTTTTTTTCAATAAAAGAAACACGTTTGGATTGTATTTAAGTGTTGTTTATAGTGTAGAAAAATCACATGTGCTTACGACACCTTATCTTTATTCTTTTCAATTTCATCAATAACTTCTAAAGATTTTTTTCATTTACAAAAATAGGTTTATATTACTATTTTCATAAACCTTATTTCAATATTTAGCTATATGATATCTAATAACACTCAATGCGGATGTTAGATACACTGATAATTGCTTGGTGGGACAAGACACTGAATAAGTGATAAAACGACTTTTATGTGGCGTTTTATGTAATTTAGATGTCACACGATTTATATAGATTATTTGCTAAATTACTTACATACTAGCTGACATCATTATGGTCAAGATTTTTTTATTTGGTGTTTAACATCGTATGGTGGCCTCTAATATGTTAGTTCACATCTTTCTCCTAGGGTGACCGTCAAAAGTGGTCTCACCTTAGGGGTAACTTGTTTTCCGTTCGTGTGTATATTGAAAAATCCAAAATCTTCTATGAAACCACAAGCCCGGAAGTTTGTTATTGGGCATGATATGTCTTATAGCTAAGTTACTTCAAATCATAACATGTGGTCAAAAGTGCCCACGCCCAATGGATAAAATTATGAATACATACTTTCCAAAAACTAAAGATAACCCAACAACTTTCTTGGGTCAGTGGTTTTATACTATTTATAGGTTTTCGGTTTTATTTCATAATACATTAGGCTTGAAGCCCATGCGTACACATACATATAACACACAATGTAGTTACCATTGGTTAATGACCTACAGGCATATACATATAATTTTTAGCAATATAAATTTAGAATTAACAAACAAAGAGAACTTGCAACTCTAAAAACATGCATATTAAAAATAAACAGCTATTTTTAACAGGTATTTATACGTTTTTAACAGTGTTTATTATTACGAACTAATTTAAGGTAGGTATATAGTATGCAAATTGTAGAGTCGTATCTTATTCAAATTAAATCGGATGTTCTAAGAATGTGTATACATAAAGCGTTTATTGCTATGGATACAAATAGAATGTAGTATATGGAGAGAAACATTTATAATATAAATCTGTTCTCAATTGAGCTTCTTTAAAAATAAATGTTGCAAGATTTTTAATTGTTTTTTGCGTTGTCAGTTTATAAGAGTTCGATAAATTTTTACATATTTTTGTTATTCCAATAATATCTTTGTATATATTGTTTTCTAAGACTATTAAAACTGGCCTTTCTAGTAAGAAATGGAACTCATCTTCGAGAACGTTACAGTGTTTACATTTTTCTGTTATCATAGGTGTCTTTTCAGGTTTTTGCCATCGCCCTGCTTCGACTTAGAATCTGTGAGCAGATACTTTTAATCGCGTAAACTCGAATCTAAATTTTGAAATATTTACAACATTATATTTTATAATGCTCCTCTTCAAAATTTTGTTCAAATCATGCCCCTTGGGCTTAAACTATACACGCCCCTTTTCAATTATGATTTATAAAATTTAATAAAAAAGTAAATAACTTTACAAATAGTATTTTAATTGGTCTTAATTCTCTATAACAAGTATTAGGTGTTTATATTCGCTATGCCACATTGTATATTA